>NC_089787.1:35888123-35905623 GCF_040412425.1 Macrobrachium rosenbergii | reverse complement strand
TGCCTCCATTTGTGATCAAATTGTAGATACTATAAGTTTTTTTTTTTTTTTTTTCGAATGCAATCCAGTGTCAGAACAGGAAATAAGTGAAAAGCTATTTATGGGGTATATTGTGAATGCACTCACATACACATACATACATACATACATACATACATTCATGCATGCGTGCGTACATTCATACATACATATATACATATATATATATATATATATATATATATATATATATATATATATATATATATAGACAGATAGATAGATAGATAGATAGATAGATAGATAGATATATGTGTGCATCTATGTGTGCTGCTTATATATGTATCTATATGATATATAAGTATGCATCTATATGTACTGCACATACAGTATATGCATCTATATGTATTCTGTTAAATAATTTCAGAATACTTCGTCAAACTACTAAGTGTTTCCAGCTTTTTCTTGTATTGTTTTTAAATCATAAACTGTCGCATTCCTTGAACAATCAAAGTTCTGTTACCCCATTCATTTATATTACTCATGCTTGCCGGAAGCCCAAATTATACAAGATATATATATATATATATATATATATATATATATATATATATATATATATATATATATATATATATATATATATATATATATATATATATATATATATATATATATATATATATATATATTTATATATAAATATATATGTTTATATATATAAGTATATATATATATATATATATATATATATATATATATATATATATATATATATATATATATAATATTAGATTTTACTTCCGGCAAGCCTAAGTTAAATAGTGGACAAGAAAGCAAGAGCATTAGCAATCATATCCGTGGTCTATTTATTCCAACATTTCCGAAATCCATTCTCGTCTTCAGGGCTACATAAAACATGACATATTTTGTTAAATGATTCAACGTAGAAGTTTGATGCCAAATGCAAAATGAAGACTCTTTTATGAAGAGAAAACAGTGTCGGGAAGTAATGTAGATATACAAAAATAGCATAAAATACAAAGAGATATAAACAGACTTACTGTTGAGTCAGAGAGAGAGAGAGAGAGAGAGAGAGTAATTTGTTCATTGCGCAGAGTATATTTCCGTTGTCTCTTCCTTATCTATATCATATGAAAAGTAGATAACGACGAATCCGATTAAAATTAAGTATAGATATTTTTATCATTAATTGTGGACTTCACCCACTGCGATTTAGGTTATGAACTTTTGAGATAAACAGATAACCATACGAAATATACATGTCCATGCATACACACACACACGCATATATATATATATATATATATATATATATATATATATATATATATATATATATATATATGTATGTATGTATGTATACATATGTTTTTATGTATATTCATGCGTATACACTTGAATATTTTTTGATGAAATTATACGTGATCCTCATAACCGGAAACGATTCATAACCTCAAGTAAATTTATATTAAAACAAATGCAAACATCTGTACCTTTTGCCTATGTACTGATAGCGAGTGGTATTCATATTTCAGCATCAGACTGAAAAGCCATGATAAGATAAAAGATTTTTCTATCTTTCCTTTTAAAATCGAAATGCTACTCACTATTTGAATAGCCATTTTGAATTAATGGCCATTTTACCTCCATAATGGACCCGCATTTCATCAAAAGCTCTTTTTTGTGGAAAGGACGGTTTTCATCATGCCCGGTTGAAAAAAAAAAATAGTAAAAAAAAATCCTTCCTAAATAGTCGTATGCCTTAAATGGCCATATGTTTTTCAGCAATGTTTTTCAAATTGTTTTGTTTTGTTTTTTTAGATAATTCTTCTCTCAAAGCATGTTATTTGATCCTTTTCCCTTTGATCTTTGTTTTTGGAGTTTATCAAAAGATGTTCGTTCGGGCTTTCCTGGTTCGTAAACGCAGTTTGAAATAGTCATGACTGTATTTTCATAGGGCTTAATTCTATGTAAGCCCGAATAAGCTTTTGTTCACAAAAGGAGAATTCTAGGGATACTTTAAATCAATTTCTAGAACTCGGGAGAATTCAGTTTCCATTAGACTCTGTTCAGCAGTGAGGAAGAACTGAGAGAGAGAGAGAGAGAGAGAGAGAGAGAGAGAGAGAGAGAGAGAGAGAGAGAGAGAGAGAGAGAGAGAGAGAAAGAGAGAAATTATTATCTCCTAAAACATATTTCCGTCAGCACATTTTAATTTTTCTTCTTTCTCAAATATGTTGCGTCTATTTAGTCCGTAACTGTGTAATTTGAAATTTAGATAACGACGGATATGACAAAAAATAATTAAAGGTGAAGATATTTACCTGGATATTAAAAGGATATGCTGTCTCCAATTCCGTTGATTTTGATTACGAACTTATAAGATGAATGATCGGTAACTACACGGAAATATAGGCTACATACGCATGCTTGCACACAAACTACATATGTATACATATATACATACATATATATACGTATATATATACATTATATGTAAAATATATGTATATATCTACACACATACACATATACCCATATACATTTATATATATCATATATATTATATTATACACGTATACGCGCACACATATATATATGTATTCGTATACACACACACACACACACACACACACACACATATATATATATATATATATATATATATATATATATATATATATATATATATATACTCATATATACATAGTTAAGTGTTTGTAATATGCATGCGTATGCTTTTGGATATTTTCGGTTAAAATTATCTGTGCTCCTCATTAATGGACGTCAGTCATAACCTCGAATAAAGTTATGCTAATACAGAAATGTAAACATCTGCATGTTTCGCCTATTTACAGATAGCGATTTACATTCATGTTTCAGCATTAGACTGAAAAGCCATGATAAGATAAGAAATGTTTTTCAGCTTTCTTTTTAAAACTGAAAAGCGACGCACTTTTTCTGATTAGCCATTTTGAATTAATGGCCATTTTGCCTCTTTAACGGACCGCATTTCATCAAAAGCTCTTTTGGGAAGGGCGGTTTTCATCACGCCCAGAAAAAAAAGCAATTAAAAAAACCTTCCTGAATAGTCGTATGCCTTAAATTGCCATATGTTTTTCAGTAATATTTTGCAATTTTTTGTCTATATAATTCTTCTCTGAAAGCATGTTATTTGATCCTTTTCCTCTTGATCTTTGTTTTTGGAGTTTATCAATAGATGTTCGTTCGGGCTTTTCTGGTTCGTAAACGCAGCTTTAAATAGTCATGACTGTATTTTCGTAGGTGTTAATTCTATGTAAACATTAACAGGCTTTTGTTCACAAAAGGAGAATTCTCAGGCTGCCTTAGGCTAAGTCAGTTTCTAGAGCTTGGGAGAATTCAGTTTCCATAAGATTTTGTTCAGCAGTTTGTTGTAAAATGAGTGTGAACTGAGAGAGAGAGAGAGAGAGAGAGAGAGAGAGAGAGAGAAGAGAGATCCAGAAGACTTTGAGAGAGAGAGAGAGAGAGAGTTTTGAGACCGAAGGTGTCAAAAACTTTGGTAGGAAGGTAACCTCCTGAGACCTAAGGTGTCACAGAGAATACATATATATTGTTATAAGTAACTATTACATACATACATAAATACATGCATGCATAAACACACACACATATATATATATGTATATGCAGCTTTTACTTGTAATTTAAATAGTTTGTATAACTATATGCATCTTAGTCTTTCATCTCTTCATCCTGTCGCATACTTTTATTTTTTTATTGTGTTATTTAATTTTATTTTTTATAGAATATAATTAACATCGTTAGACCCTCCAATTTACGTACTTGGTCAAGCCGATTTTAAAATGTATTCTTTGTCCTAAAGTTAGCTTGAAGCCCATCTTGTGGATTCAGAGGTTCGAAAATATATTCATATCCTTTCAGAGAAACGAAAACATAACATGTCTTCGGCATCAATATTTCGTGGGAATAAATGAGACATGACCTCCCCCGTGGGAAATCCCAAAACATGACCTCGTCTGGTATAAGTCATGTCTGACCCCGGGCGAATCTTCTCGGGAAAATAGTCGGGAACTGGTTTGTTTCGATGACTGGAGGATTTCTGTTCGATCCGAGTCTTTTTATCTTTATTTGTTTTTGTTGTGACTTGTCGTTCATTTCGCCGAAATGCCGAATAGGGACCAAAGGTAATTTTGGATGGGGAAAAGAACGAATGTCGACTGGAAGTAAGTTTTTAACTCTCTCTCTCTCTCTCTCTCTCTCTCTCTCTCTCTCTCTCTCTCTCTCTCTCTCTCTCTCTCTCTCTCTGGAGTATCATTTTTAAATGATAATTGTTTTGTTAGAAAATCAGTTAGTTCTTCATCATTTTCTCCCCTTGCACCAACCAAGGACCGCTCTGGTATCTCATTGCATTTTCCAGGGCGTATGGTTTCGTATTTATGAGTGGCTTGGTTAAATATATAATATCTTTTCCTTTCTCTCTTTCTCTTTCCCTTTCCCTTTTGCTCTCTCTGAAGGTGATTCAGTTTCACCTGTATATATATATATATATATATATATATATATATATATATATATATATATATATATATATATATATATATATATATATATATATATATATATTGAGAGAGAGAGAGAGAGAGAGAGAGAGAGAGAGAGAGAGAGAGAGAGTGATAATATTCGCTCTCTGAAGCAATTTCTGTCCTTTACACATCAAGCCAAGAGGAAAACGTATGGCAAAGAGGGGTCGTGCCAAGCCATCCGCCTACACAGGGAAAACCATTTTTTTTATGATCCTGGAGATGAATAAACCATAAGAGACAATGAAAGGCAGCTTATTTTCTATGGGAGTTATTATTGTACCATAGAAACTTTTTCCTTTATTTCTTTTGCTGTTGTTGTTGGGATGAATGTGAACGGACGCCGGTGAAACTGGGTCTTTGTTAAGACTTTTGTTAATTTTTGTTAAGAGAAAATACGCTTTGGAGAAAGATGTTTATTGGAAGGTGAAATATTCGGGGTTCATCGATTTGTGGTGATGCTTCTCGTCTTGGACAGATGATAGCAAAGATGTCGTTTAAAAATTAAGCAAATCGAATATGTATTTGGGGACAGATTCTTCCCTTTCCTACGTACTCTTTTCAAGTTTTACATTTATCGAAAGGTGGGTTTTAAATTACCCAGTTTTTCAAGTGAAACCTACAAAATCTAGATAATCTATCTGGAAGTAAGTAGAATATAGGTTTCCCATCCTTTAAAAAACACTTTGTCTTGCAAATCACTCCGTATTGTAAGTCAGACATTGGCTCTTATAAAGTGCACAAGGCTTTTGTATTAGAGCTATGATAATTGAAACAAGAATTATCTTGGCTTCTTCACTGTCCTGCTTGTGTTACATTAGACATTTTATGCCTCTTACAACAGTGTATGGGTCCGATTTGATGCATAGACTCTAATAATTCAAAGTTACACATTCAGAAATAATCATAATCCTTATGAATATGGTAAGGTCAACAATCGAAACTAGAACAGAATAGAGTAGAATATCGAATTTATGCCAAAGACCAAGCGCTGGGACCTATGAGGTCATTCAACGCTGAAACGGAAACTGGCAGTAAGAAGGTTTGACAGGTGTGACGGGAGGAAGACCTCGCAGTTGCACTATGAACAAATTGTTAAGAGATGGTTGAAAATAAGATGGAAGAAAGAGAATATGAACGGATGTACAGTAAAAGGAGTGAAAGAGGCTGCAGCTAGGGGCTGAAGGGGCTCTGCAAAGACCCCTACGTAATGCCTACAGTGCACCACGTGAGGTGCACTGACGGCACTACCCCCTAAAGGGGATAGTCGAAACTAAAGTGTGAAACAAAGACATATCTCACTAAATCTCAGGTATAAACCTTAAATAAGACTGAAGATACATGAGAGGGGCAGAGAAAGACCTCCAGAAGAGAGGTCGTCTTGAGGTCTTGGGCAGAGGTGTGCTAATGTCCTTGTGAGTAGGTTCTAAGCCTAAGCATCCGGAGAGTAAGAAGATTACCTTGCCAGTGTATAGTAAGATCTCCTGTAGCACGCCGTTAATACTCTTAAAAGAAAGGCGATATGCTTAATGCTATAAAGTATTCACATCCCCCGAAATATTGATAAAATTTATGAATATTACTCAATATAATTTCCATAATGGCTTCCCATAATCATGAGCGCAAGATATATAGTAAACATATCCTTGAATATTAGTCATTAAGCGTCCCATAACTGCATATTTAAAACATAAGATGAGCAACCCGTCTTTTTCCTCCCAGATCTACTGACGCAGGTAATTGCACCGCCCAAACAAAGAGAAAACGATAACCTTGACGTAATCGCAGATCAAAGGTCGTCCGTCGAACTCCGACATAGCCATTTGCGACCCTTAGTAAAAAGGAAGTATTCAGAGTACTTTGGGCTTTTATCAAACCGAGAGAGAGGAATGATGATGAGATTAGTTCAGTTACCGTTCGTTTACTTGAAAGGGACCCCGTGAAGATTTACGATAAGCTGAAAGGGGAAGACGGAGAAGGAAGAAATAGATCTGGGGAGAAAGAGAGGAAATGAAAACGGCTGATGATGAATCGAAGGTTGGGATCTTTGGAAAGTGAAATGGGAGGTTTTTATGTTCCCATCGTTTCTAGGGTTTATCACTGAAAGGAAGGAAATTATTTAATACTATATAATATAAAAGCTTGATAGAGGATGGATTCAACATCTAAGTAACCTGTCTATTGGAGTATGTGAAACGCGTTGCTTAAACACATATAAAATCTTTTAGATCACGGGAATTAACTTACGGTGAATATTATGAGATCAGCAAGTTTTGAAATTCCGTGTGGTAATGATCTTATTTGGTTTAATATTTCAGTACAAATATTAGAAAAAATAGCTTACTGAAGTTCGATTTTTTCTTTTTTTTTATAATATACATTGTTTTTGAGACATATTCTATAATTAAACTCACTAAAATTTTAACGTTCAAAACAATCCCAATCGTCGGAAACTGACTAATTTATATCATAAAGGTAGTGCCATTAATATATTTTCAACAAATTTGTGTGGGGAGAGAGAGAGAGAGAGAGAGAGAGAGAGAGAGAGAGAGAGAGAGAGAGAGAGAGAGAGAGAATATACTCCAATAAGTGTTTACATCATCGCTTACACTGAGGCAATAAATGGCTCCAAAGTAAACAAAATTAGAATGACTTTTTTCGATAACATATTAGGGTGAATTTATTACATTGCTAGCGCTGCTATTTTGATAATGATATTGATAAGCGTAGTTTTTTTTCTTCTCCTCCTCTTCCTCCTCCTCTTCCTCCTCCTCCCCCCCTCCTTCTTCTTCTTCTTCTTCTTCTTCTTCTTCTTCTTCTTCTTCTTCTTCTTCTTCTTCTTCTTCTTATTATTATTATTATTATTATTCACTTCCTCTTCTTCCTCTTCTTCTTCTTGTCTATTATTATTATTATTATTATTATTATTATTATTATTATTATTATTATTATTATTATTATTAAATTAAATTAAGTATATCTTAGTTTAACCAGACCACTGAGCTGGTTAACAGCTCTCCTAGGGATGGCCCGAAGGATTAGACTTATTTTGCGTGGCGAAGAACCAGTTGGTTACCTAGCAACGGGACCTACAGCTCACTGTGGGATCCGAACCACATTATAGCGAGAGATGAATTTCTATCACCAGAAATAAATTCCTCTTATTCTTTATTGGCCGGTCGGAGATTCGAACTCGCGGCCAGCAGAGTGCTAGCTGAGAACGGAACCCACTCTCCCAACGAGGAACTATTATTATTATTATTATTATTATTATTATTATTATTGAATAGAAAGGCCGTTTGGATGCCGTTGAATTAGTATTTCAGTTTCTGAGTCTCCCGAATGAGTCTTTTGTAGCAGCAGGTAAATTATGCAGCAGTTGTCCAAAGTTCATTTATAGCTAGAAGTTTCGGTAGAGGTTTTTACCATTTTTCTAAAGGCGACTGAAGCCAGGGGTACAACTACAATATAAACTTCACAACAGACGGCCGGCCATTCTATTCAAGGAAGTTTGTTTGAGGGCGGGTCTTCTTCCCAGATATTATTATTATTATTATTATTATTATTATTATTGAATAGAAAGGCCGTTTGGATGCCGTTGAATTGGTATTTCAGTTTCTGAGTCTGAAGAATGAGTCTTTTGAGCAGGCAGGTAAATTATGCAGCAGTTGTCCAAAGTTCATTTATAGCTAGAAGTTTACATAAAGGTTTTTACCATTTTTCTAAAGGCGACTGAAGAAGATTTTATTTTTTTTATTATTATTACAATATAAATTTTACAACAGATTATTATTATTATTCTATTCAAGGAAGTTTGTTTGAGGGCGGGTTCTTCCCAGATATTATTATTATTATTATTATTATTAAGAATTATTATTATTATTATTATTATTATTATTATTATTATTATTATTTTTTTTTTTATTATTATTATTATTATTATTATTATTATTATTATTATTATTATTATTATTATTATTATTATTATTATTATTATTAAATTATTATTGTTTTGAGTTGTGTAATTGTGTATTCTTGCTCAAGATGTATCTTAAAAATCTTTCTCAATCCATAATCCGGATCTTTTCCCTAGTTGAAGAATATCACAAACGGCACAATCTCTCTCCTACGGAGAAGAAAATAAATGGGATCAATTGAAAACTGGCCTTCGCATTCCCTTGAAAGTAAAGATTTGTATTCAATGCCATCATCTGCTCAATGGCGACCATTCGAGAGCAATCCTGTTTTCTATTCATTCCGGAGCAATCCCGTTTTCTATTCATTTAGGACCAATCCCGTTTTCTTTTCATTCCTTGAGTATCGTAATCGTTGGCCTCATAGCGTGTGACCATCTTTTCATGGGACGATCGCTAACTGTAATGGCGTCTGGAGAATCCGTTGAGTGGTTTTATCTCAGAATTCAAAGGTCGAAGACTTTTGATGATGCTTTGAACTACCCAAGATGCTGGGGGCAGTCAGATTGCAGACTTTCCAGAATCCGGTGGACTGATCATTCCAGATTATGAATAGAGGCAGCCGTAATTTTTTCAACTTCCTGGATGTTCGGAGTGATTTATGGTGATACATGAGTTCAAGGAATAATAGAGGGTAATAGACATTTCAGTCATAGGTTTTTGCTTTCCAAAATTGATTTTATAGTAATTGTTTTTTTTAATTTCCCTGATGTTCAGTACAATTAGTAAGAACAATCTCGTTGTAAAGGTTAAACGAATAATAAGATTAATTAATTAACAATTTGCTGATAGGATTTTTGAAGCCAGAAAATGAAAACAACGCCTGCGTACGTCCACATATGATTAAAAAGGCGACAAAATGGAAAGATATAACAGACTTAGAAAACCATTCTCATGAATAATAATACTAATTTTAATATTATTGACTGTCAAGGGGAATTTCACTTTTCCATATTTAGAGTACGGTGTAATGGACTGTTGAATTGTGGAAAATAATTTCCTCCACGTGAAAAAATAAATCTGTAAAGATGTAGACCGGAAGAAGAAACCTGAATATCAAACTAGCACTGTATTTTTCAGTTTAAAATTTCACGGTTATCCTGTTTTGGATATTGGTGTAATCCTTAAAAAAAAAAAAAAGTAAAATATGCGCCAAAGTTTCTCCAGCGCAATCGATTTTTCTGTACAGCGTGTATATAATCAAGGCCACCGGGAATATATCTCTCTTTCGATGGTCTCAGTATAATGCTGCATGAGCCGCGGCCCATGAATCTTTAACCTCTGCCCGGTTTGGCCTGCCCTATATCGTTGCCAGATGCACGATTATGGCTAACTTTAACCTTAAATAAAATAAAAACTTTTGAGGCTAGAGGGCTGCCATTTGGTATGTTTGATGATTGGATGATGGATGATCAACGTAACAATTTGCAGCCCTCTAGCCTCAGTAGTTTTTAAGATCTGAGGGCGGACGACTAACAAAGCCTGCACAATAGTTTTCTTTTACAGAACACTAAAAGCCCAGTGCTTATATTTGGAAGAGGTATTCTTCTTATTCCATTTGACATTCTAACGACAAAGGTCTTCCATCAGTCTGTGTTTAGAAGAGGCGCAGCAAAGGAAGAATTTTAGAATTTTAATATACAGGTATCATGAGAATGGATGAAAGACGGATGTGAATGTAGGTGGTTCAGTACACTGCTGATTTCCGTAGGGGCGGAGGGTAGTTCCCTAAGGGGAACCTCACATGGTGCACTGTAGGCATTACTTAAGGTCCTTTGCAGAGTCCCTTCTGCCCCTAGCTGCAACCCTTTTCATTCCTTTTACACTCCCTCCGTTCATATGCTCTTTCTTCCATCTGACTTTCCACCCTCTCTAACAAATGTTTCATAGTGCAACCGCGAGGTTTTTCTCCTATTACACCTTTCAAACCTTCTTACTGCCAATATCCATTTCAGAGCTGAATGACCTCGTAGGTCCCAGTTCTTGGCCTAAATTCTATATTCCAATTCCTGTACACTGCTAATGAGCCCTCTGTGTAGCTGTATCAATTGGCTGATGCTGAATTTTTTGCATCGGGGTTCATTCACAATTCAGCAGTTAAAGTACCAGTATAGCAGTGACATTTGCATTTCAACTTCTGGCTCCGCTTATTGTTAGGAGAAAGAGCTTAATGCTTATATATAATGTTTATATATATATATATATATATATATATATATATATATATATATATATATATATATATATATATATATTTATATATATATATATATATATATATATATATATATATATATATATATATATATATATATATATATATATATATATATATATATATATATATATATATATATATTGATTTTGACGAAATTTTCTGAAAGGATCCACTATGATGATGGGAAAGATTGATTACTTATTGGTAAAGGTTCAAGACAAGATCTAGAACCAGGATTTTGTATTGCTTTATTTTGCTGCAGTGATTTATAAGTATTAAAAAAAAACAGCATCTTGCTCCTTATGAAATAACATATGAACGGCGTAAATTGTTTGGTTAAAATGCAGACTGTATCATGGTAATCATGCAGACCATTTTAATGAAGATGACTGTTGATTTGAGTTTATAAATCAAAATGGCTGAGGTTTGCAATATTCCGACTGATCTAATTTGCAGCATTTTTGTCAATATTTTTTTTCATCTGTACATCGTTTCACGTGTCTGCTTCATGAATGTAAAAAATTAGGAGTATTCTTCGAGAATATTAGAATGATCTGCGTTTATAAATCAAAGAAAAAACGTATTCAGGTTTATCTCCATAATTTTATATAAATTAAAGAAAAAGCATATTCAGATTTACCTTCATAATTTTTATAAAACAAAGAAAAATCTTATTTAAATTTATCTTCATAATTTTTATAAAACAAAAAATCTTCAAATTTATCTGCATAATTTTTTTATAAGACAAAAAACCTATTCAAATTTATCTTCATAATTTTGATAAAACAAAGAAAAAGCTTATTACGATTTATCTTCATGGTTTTTATGAAACAAAGAAAAAACCTATTCAAATTTATCTTCATAATTTTCATAAAACAAAAAAAAAAACCTATCCAAATTTATCTCCATAATTTTTATAGATCAAAGAATAAACCTATTCAGATATATCTCCATAATTTTTATAAATTAAAGAAGAAGCGTATTCAGATTTTTCTTCATAATTTTTATAAAACAAAGAAAAAGCCTATTTCCAATTTATCTTCATAATTTTAGTAAAACAAAGAAAAAGCCTGTTCAGATTTATTTTCATAATTCTTATAAAATAAAGACAAAAATCTTCAAATTTATCTTCATAATTTTTATAAAACAAAGAAAAAACCTAATCAAATTTGTCTTCAGAATTTTTTAAAACAGAAAAAATCTTCAAATTTACCTTCATAATTTTTATAAGACAAAAAACCTATTCACATTTAACTTCATAATTTTTATAAAACAAAGAAAAAACCAATTCCAATTTATCTTCATAATTTTTGTAAAACAAAGGAAAAATGTATTCAAATTTGCCTTCATAATGTCATCGTATTAAATTAAGCTAGTCCCTATTCATTCATAAACTAATTTGCAATATCCACCCCAACAAGTGTGGGACAAATGTCGCTTCTGCGCAGTAGCCTTGCTCCGCAATACCCATTGCAAATTCGAACAGTTGCAGTAATTGCAAATGACATTCGCATTTCATTAGTACCGACAGTCGCAAACTGTCATTAAGCCATTTGCACCTGGACTGATAATGAAGATCTGCGAATTACAAATTCATCTCGAATGACGTCACTTTGTTACTGTTTATTGTAAAATTATTTCATTGAAAAAATACTGTGTTCGTTATTTTCACGCCAGAGAGAGGTGGTGTTATTTCATCTGTGTGTAATCGTTTCGTCCGATAAAATCATATAACCGTGAAATGCTTAAAATCCCTCTAAATGGAAATAGCAGAAAAGTAATTTTCCCTTGTAAAAGTTGAAATAAAACAACTGCTTTACTTTTTTGAGGAGATCTATTGCCCCCAGGATGACAACTGAACAAATGATAATTTTGGTAATTTACAAAACATTATCACATTAATGTTGATGAGATGCGATCGTTGGTATACTTTGTAGTAAGATGTCAATAATAGACTATATATCTATTTTTTAATTTGTTTTATTTTTTATTTATTTTCTTTCTCACTGAAAAGTGGGTAAAACGGAAGTGTAATCTTTTATGAACACTGGAGAAAATTCAAACTATCATAGTTCTGATTTCTAATCTAGATTGTATTATTCTAATTAGCCGACTTTGCTGAAGTTTTGGTGGTTCAAAATCGCTGGCATAACTTTGAGGTCCCTATAATGACAGCTAAATATTGCTAATTAGGAAAATACTTTCCGCAATAATCACTTCTTTGAGTGCTCTATTAATTATAACTGTTCTTGCGTAACTTTATCTTTATAGATTCATACGTTAAAATTAGAAGTGTACGCCTTTTTGCATATTTATGTTTAAAATTTCATTTTCATTCATCAATTAGTCCTAATGCTTGGCCTGTGGCCTAGACCTGATACCCCATTTCTTTTTAAAACCCTTCGGGCCTGCCGTATGAGAGCCATTAATCAGGTTAGTGGTCTGGTTAAACTATTTTAATTTTTTTTTCTTCGTTTTAACGTGCTTTTTTCCCATTTTTATATGGGGTAAGCACGATGCCTTCTTTTGAAGGACTTTGATTTGGCGGTGGGGTAGGCCGTAGCCTCGATCGGCTGCCCTGCCTGACATCGCTTAGATCCCGGTAACGAATATGTACATGTATTGTACCAAATCCCCAGCTCCCTTTCTCCCAGCAGCGAGGAGAACTGGGCGGGTAGGTCGGCAGTTCGAGACGTGTAAGGTGTCTGTTATGTTTTTAGAAGATGTTGGAGTGATAATATACGGTAAAATCATGTTAGGGATGCAGGAAACACCTATTTCTGAAGTTCTCCTACCTTACGAATACAGGACTAAATTAGGCTACTTAAAACTTACTCCCATTTCAAACAAGCATTGGTTCTTTTTATTCAGGATTGATTGATTGATTGACTTGTTGCTATTAAAACTGGCGTCACAACGTCGAGGTCATTGACGCCGTTTTATTTAGGACCACACCAACTTTCTAAATTGGACTATGCTGCCCTAAAATGGAAGACTGCAGTTTCTGCAAAAATACAAAACTGAGAAAAATAGCAGATAAGCCCTTGCCTTAATACTGATTTTGCAGATACTGCAAATGGCCCCCACCCCTCTCAGTACTCGTGGAAAGCATTGAAGAACCATTCTGAAACTGCAGTAACTTGTGTATTAGTGTTTCACGAGACCCCAGGTGGCATATCTCCATTTCGAAAATTTTGCAGATATTGCAGTCCATTTTAGAGCAGTATGGTGGAATTTTGAGATGAGCAGCGCCGTGCTAGTTTGATATCTGAGGTTTCTTGCAGTCTGCAACTATACAGATGTATTTCCCTACCAAGGGAAATACCTGGCACAGTTACATGATATTCTAAGCATAAAAAATATATTCCTCTAAAATATCAGTAACATTGAAATTAGTGTTATTATTGGTGAGAATTCTTTTTGGTTTATTTTAACCTTGTATTTTGTTGTTTTTAATACCTTTAATACTTTTAAGTATTTTTCTAAAACTTTTAATATTTATTAGTATTTATATCGTTTTCTACCTTTAATAAGCCAATAAATAATGATTTCATTTTATATACCTTCGTGTTTTATCTGGTATAACTAGATAATTCTTGACAATTGTACCAACATCCCGGAAATAAATAAAAAAAATTTACAATCTCTCTTCTTAATTTGCGGTATAGTCACTTTTTGTTTTCAACGACTATGATTTGAATATCATAATAACTTAAATCATTCCTTTAACTTATGTATCATCATAAATCATTCTCAAATTAAGGAAGTTGAAAACAGTACAGTAGCCCCTATAATTAATCCGGAGGTCAACAATCCATTGGATTTTGAAAAGTCTGCGATCTGTCTTCCCCTTTCCAAATTTTGTTTATTTTTCTGTGAAAGAAAACTATTGTGCCGGTTTTGTCTGTCCGTCCGCACTTTTTCTCTCCGCAATTGTTCTGTCCGCCCTCAGATCTTAAAAACTACAGACGCTAGAGAGCTGCAATTTGGTATGTTTATCATCCACCCTCTAATCATCAAACATACCAAATTGCAGCCCTGTAGCCTCAGTAGTTTTTATTTAATTTAAGATTAAATTTAGCCATAATCATGCGTCTAGCAACGATATAGGCCAGGCCACCATCGGGCCATGGTTAAAGTTTCAGGGGCCGCGGCTCATACAGCATTATATCGAGACCACCAAAAGATAGATCTGTTTTCGGTGGCCTTGATTATACGCTGTACAGAAAACTCGATTACGCCGAAGAAACTTGGGCACATTTTTTGCTTGTTTTATAGCTCGTTCAATTCGTATCATAAAAAATGGCTCCCATCATCTTTGGTCGTTCAAAGCATCATCAAGGCCTCCGCGCATTGAATTCGGGAATAAAACCACTCGTCGGAATCTCCAGACGCCTTTATAGGTAGCGATCGTCCCACGAAATGGTGGGGGTACACGGAGTGAAGCCAAAGATTGCGATACTCAAAGAATGAATAGAAAACGGGGTTGGTCCTAAATGAATAGAAAACGGGATTGCTCTCCAATGGTCGCCATTGAGCAGACGATGACGTTGAATGGAAATCTTTACTTTCAAGCGAATGCGAAGGCCAGTTCTATTACCTTGTTGTGGACAAGGTAATAGATAATATAACAACAACAGCAACAACAACATCAACAACAACAACAACAATAATAATAATAATAATAATAATAATAATAATAATAATAATAATAAAACGATTTTTATCATCTTTATTATTCAACAATTTAGCTGACATAACATTTCAATTAAATTTACCCAAATATGTGATTGAAAAAATCAATTTGCTTTTGTTTACTTTGGAGTCAGTTATTGCCTCAGTTTCAGCGATGACGTCGACACTAGTAGGGATATTCTTCTCTCTCTCTCTCTCTCTCTCTCTCTCTCTCTCTCTCTCTCTCTCTCTCTCTCTCTCTCCATGAATATTTGTTGAAAATATACTAAAACTAACTTTCATGATATAAATTATTATCAAGTTTTATTGTTTTTAACATTGTTACTTCGTGATTTTAATAATGAGAGAAATATAATGTTGACGGAAGTAATTAATGCACTTTGTAAAAGTGAAAGAAAAGAGAGAGAGAGAGAGAGAGAGAGAGAGAGAGAGAGAGAGAGAGAGAGAGAGAGAGAGAAAGTTAAGTATACCTTAGTTTAACCAGACCGCTGAGCTGATTACAGGTCTCTAGGGCTTGAGGGATTAGATTTATTTTGCGTGGCTGAGAACCAGTTGGTTAAACGGGAACAAATTGTGGAATCCGAACCACATTATAGCGAGGAATTTTATCACCAGAAATAAATTCCTTTAATTCTTCATTGGCCGGTCGGAGAATCGAACGCAGGCCCAGCAGAGTGTAATCGAGAACGATACCAACCCGTCCAACGAGGAACTGAGAGAGAGAGAGAGAGAGAGAGAGAGAGAGAGAGAGAGAGAGAGAGAACTTCAGCAACTACTACTTCTGTTTGCACTAATGCTAAAATAAAAAATACCACTGTACGGATTCAATACTTGCTGATCTTATAATATTCACCGTATCAAAATTCCCGAGGTCCAAAAGATTTTATATCCGTTTAATGAACGCTTTTCACAGGCTCTATTACATGGGGTACTTGGATCAACCCTCTACCAGGCTTTTATAATGCTTTTTGATATTAAATAATGCCCTTCCATTTAGTTATCAACACTAGAAAAGATGAGACCATAAAACCCTCCCATTTCACTTTCCGAAGATCCCAACTTTCGATTCCTCATCAGCCGTTTTCATTTCCTCTCGTTATCTCCAGATCAGCTTCTCCCTTTTCCGTTTCCCCTCTCAGCTTATCGTAAATCTCCGCGGGGTCCCTTTGAAATAAACGAACGATAACTGAACTAATCTCATCATCATTCCTCTCCCTAGGTTTGATAAAAGCCCAGAGTACTCTAAATCCTTCCCTTTTTTTTAAGGGTCGCAAATGGCTATTTCAGAGTTCGACGGACGACCTTTGATCTGCGATTACGTCAAGGTTATCGTTTGCACTTTGTTTGGACGGTGCAATTACCTGCGTCAGTAGATCTGGGAGGAAAAAGACGGGTTGCTTATGATATGTTTTAAATATACAATTATGGGACGCTTAATGACTAATATTAAAAGGATATGTTTACTATATATCTTGCGCTCATGATTATGGGAAGACATTATGGAAATTATATTGAGTAATATTCATAAATTTTATCAATATTTCGGAGGATGTGAATACTTTATAGCATTATGCATATCGCCTTTCTTTTAAGAGTATTAACGGCGTGCTGCAGGAGATCTTACTATACACTGGCAAGGTAATCTTCTTACCCTACGGAAGCTTAGGCTTAGAAACTACTCACAAGGACATTAGCACACCTCTGCCCTAGACCTCAAGACGACCTCTCTTCTGGAGGTCTTTCTCTGCCCCTCTCATGCATCTTCAGTCTTTTTTAAGACTAATGCCTGAGATTTCATAAGATATGTCTTTGTTTCACACTTTAGTTTCGACTATCCCCTGCAGGGGACTAGTGCTGTCAGTGCACCTCACGTGGTGCACTGTAGGCATTACTTAATGGTGTCTTTGCAGAGTCCCTTCGACCCCTAAGCTGCAACCTCTTTCATTCCTTTTGCTTCACCTCCGTTCATATTCTCTTTCTTCCATCTTACTTTCCAACCCTCTTAACAATTTGTTCACAGTGCATCTGTG
>NC_089787.1:35873123-35885623 GCF_040412425.1 Macrobrachium rosenbergii | reverse complement strand
CGAGTTCTAGAAATTGATTTAAGGCAGCCCGAGAATTTTCCTTCTATGGACAAAAGCCTATTCGGGCTTACGTAGAGTTAATCCCTATGAAAATACAGTCATAGCTATTTAATGCAGCGAGAAAAGCCTGAACGAACATCTATTGATAAACTCCAAAAACAAAGATCAAAAGGAAAGGATCAAATAACATGCTTTGGTAGAAGAATTATCTTTGAAAAAAAAGCAGGTTGAAAAATGAAAGAAAGTACTGAAAAACATATGACCATTTAAGGCATACGACTATTTAGGAAGGATTTTTTTTCTTTTACTTTTAACCGAGCATGATGAAAACCATCCATTCCAAGAAAGCTTTTGATGAAATGCGGTCCATCCTAGAGGTAAAATTGCCATTAATTTTATATGGCTTTTCAAATAAAGTGCGGCGCTTTTCGATTTTAAAATAAAGTAAAAAAAAGTTTGTTATGTTATGTTAATATATGAATATAACCCTCTTCCCGTAAATAAGCAAAATATTCAGATGTTTGGATTCCTTGTTTAATATAAATTTATTCGTGGTTATGAATCATTTCCGTTTGTGAGGAACACAGACAACTTCAATCGTGGTGCACTGTAGGCACTACTTAAGGTTCTTTGCAGCTTCCCATCGGCCCCTAGCTGCAACCTCTTTCATTCCTTTTACTGTACGTCCGTTCGTATTCGCTTTCTCCCATCTGACTTTCCACCCCCTTCAACAACTGTTTCACGGTTCAACTGCGAGGTTTTCCTGCTGTTACACCTTCCAAACCTTCTTACTGTCAATTTCCCTTTCAGCGCTGAATGACCCCACAAGTCTCAGCGCTTGGCCTTTGCCCTTAATTCTGTATTTTAATTCCAAAAATATTAATGAAATATATAACTCAAACCTATTACTTTTAAAGAAAGATTCGTCTCTTAATATATCACTGTTTTTACTCAGACTTTATATCCTCCAGTTTTCTAACGAGAGAAGATATGGAACAAAAAAAAAAAAAAATTAAATAATGAATTTTCTACTGAAAAGTTTTTGATGTATAGTAAAATCCAACTTATGATGTGGCTGTACAGGCCTCTTGCTTCGTTACTTAGCCTAAGTTTACCGTAGAGTGTGGATGTACGGGAATCTATGCGCTAACTTGCAAGTTATTGCCGTATATATTTCGAGGGGACTAATTTCGGGGCTTAAACCAAATAGGACCCTCCGCTAATCTTCGGAAGTTATGCTCAGTCTTGGAAATCTGGTGGACAGGGATTGAAAAAGAAGGCCCTATAACTTAGGTTAGAATTTTATATATATATATATATATATATATATATATATATATATATATATATATATATATATATATATATATATATATATATATATATATATATATATATATATATATATATATATATATATATATATATATATATATATATATATATATGTAGCCTATATTGTGTGTGTATGTGTTTGTGTGTGTGTATGTATGCATGTATGTATGTATGTGTGTATAAAGATAAATAGATTGATATATTATGTAACGATACTGTAACATTTTGCCAACAGAGTATCATATGAAAAGAGCGGAAATACACTGCTATTTTAAGTTCTTGGAGAGAGAGAGAGAGAGAGAGAGAGAGAGAGAGAGAGAGAGAGAGAGAGAGAGAGAGAGAGAGAGAGAGAGAGAGAGAGAGAGAGAGATTCACTGTAGGATAAGAGAGTCAACATCTCAAGCCCCTAAGACATTCTTGAAGTGCATTAATAAAAACAAAAGACAGCTAATTAAGCTCAACACTAATTAACGTCATCCACTTTCTAATTCTAGCTTTCATTATTGGTATTAATAATCTTTTTTTATACCTCAAACAATTGTTGGAATTTACCCTCCAGCGTTCTGTGACTTAGGACTAAGTATTACGCCAACAGACATCTTTTTCTATTCATTCCTGACAAATAATTTCTATCGTTTAGTCCTTAAGGGCTAAGCGATTCTCTTCAAATGTACATGGCTGAAGGGTCGTGGAAAATAAAAACAAGTAAAAAATGCGCCGAACGACCTTCGGCGCAATAGAGTTTTCTGTACAGCTTATAATGCTGTATGAAACTCTCAGCCGCGGTACATGAAACTTTCAGCCGCAGCCCATGAAACTTTCAGCCACGGCCCGGTGGTGGCGTGTGTTGTTGTCACCTGCGCCAGACGGACGAATGGCTTTAACCTTAATTTAAAGTAAACACTACTGAGGCTAGAGGGCTGCAACTTGGTATGTTTGATGATTGGACAGCGGATGATCAACATGCCAATTTGCAGCCCTCTAGCCTCAGCAGTTTTAAAGATCTGAGGGCGGCGCACAGACAAAAAGCCATCTCAATAGTTTTCTTTTACAGGAAACAAATGAATAAGATTTCAAAATGAATAAAATCCCAAAGACCCAATGTAAACGAAGAGAATATGTCACTGAATCGAATCGCCAAAAGGTAGGTTTAGTTTTTACCTCTGCCATGGTGTTCTTTTTTTGGGGAGGGGGGAGTGGGGTTGGGGTGGATTGTATTTGTCTGTGAACGTAAAAGCTAAAATACAGATTTTAACAAAATTACAAAAAAAGAAATGTTCTCCATGATTTGCGGGGAAAATGTATTTTATTTCAATGAGGATCCATAATTGGATCTAAACCCAAGATATTTTTTTTAATCGCTTTCTTTTTTCGTTAGTAACTTGAGAATATTCAAACATTCTCATTCTCATCAGCGACAGTGTAATTTTAATGTTATTGTTTGTTAAGAGGATTGTCATTCTTCATATCTGCAATGTAATGTAGTATGATTTTGAAGTGTGGCAGATATTTCCAATAATAAGAAAATAAATCTATAAAAAACACAGATTGTAAGAAAACCTGAGGATCAAACCAGCAAGGTATTGTTCAGCTCAAAATCTTTCTTTAATCCTATTTTAGAAATTGGTTTAATCCTTTGGAAAAGGACAAACAGTGATATCTGGAATGTGAGTAAGTTTTAAATCGCCTAATTTATTATTGTATTCATAAGATAGAAAAACTTTAGAAATAAAGTTTTCTTTATAAAACAAAATTTTCAAGATAAAAATACGTATGAACAGTGATACTTTTTAATAGGGCACTAAAATAATTGATTAATTTTCAATAAACAATTAGCATCATCTGCCTGTCATTATATGCGCCTGAAAGTTATTATTGACACGATTTTGAACCACCAAAAATATCAGGCAGACTCGACTGAATATAACAGTACCATCTAGATTTGAAGTCAGAAGTATGATAGAATCTTCATTAGTGGTCCTCTAGAATTACACTTCTGTTTTACCCAGTTTTCAGGGAGAAACTGCTGTGTTGAACAAGGCGGGTTGTAATTTCATTGTAAAAGAAAATAAATAAGTAAAAAATGAGAAAAGTAAAGAAAATAGATAAATAGTCTACTGTTGACAGAATGAGTTTTATTTTCATTAACTTGATAAAAAAAACTGTCTCTTATTGACATCTTACCACAAGTAATACGATGAATCACATCTCATTAACATTTCTGTGTTTCTGATCTGGTAATTAACGATTGTTAATTGTTAATTGCAGTACTGGGGCCTGTGATTTTCCCCAAAAAGTAAAATAGTTTTTTTATGTAACTATAAAAACTTCTCAACTCTAATTCTTCACACTTTTGGATACACGTGAAATAAAGCCTTAGATCCAAATGCAAGGCTTTGTAGTCAATGAAGGTGTGAAGAATTTTAGAGGGCATTGTGGTTATTACAATTACGTACATATCGGGTAAAAAGTGACCAGTATATTCTCAATACATCTCTTTTATTTTAATTTTATTTCAAGGCAAAATATGTTTTGCTTTAATTGCAAATTAGAGGGATGTTAATCATTTTAAGGTTATATGATTTTAACTAATGAAACGAACATGCGCAGAAGAAAAAACACCCTCTAACACGTGACGTGACATACCGAATGCATAGTTTTTCGATAAAATGTTTTACAATAAACAGATAAAAAACGCCCTCTAACAGACAAAAGAAACACACTCTAACACCTGTGGCGTGAAATAACGAATGCAGTTTTTTCAATGAAATATTATTACAATAAACATAAAAAACACCCTGACACCCTCTAACATATGTGGGGTGAAATAACGAATGCAGTTATTTTTCAATAAACAGATAAAACATGTGGGGTAAAATAACGAATACAGTATTTTTTCAATGAAATATTTTACAATAAACAGATTTAAAAAACACCTTCTAACACCTGTGGCGTGAAATAACGAATGCAGTATTTTTTCAATGAAATATTTTTTCAATAAAGAGAAAAAAAAACCCCCTAACACCTGTGGGGTGAAATAACGAATACAGTATTTTTTCAATGAAATATTTTACAATAAACAGATTACAAAAACACCCTCTTACACCTGCGGCGTAAAATAACGAATGCAGTATTTTTTCAATGAAATATTTTACAACAAACAGAATAAAAAAAACACCCTCTAACACCTGTGGGGTGATATAACGAATGCAGTATTTTTTCAATGAAATATTTTACAATAAACAGATAAAAGTAACACCCTCTAACATCTGTTGCGAATAAACAGATAAAAACACACCCTCTAACACCTGTTACGTGAAATAACGAATGCAGAATTTTTCAATGAAATATTTTACAATAAACATAAAAACCCACCCTCTAACACCTGTGGCGTGAAATAACGAATATGGTATTTTCTCACTGAAATATGTAACAATAAACAATGAAAATGTAACGTCATTCGAGATGGATTTGTAATTCGCATCTGGATTCGCATACATCAACGTCCAGATCTTCATTATCAGTCTAGATCCAAATGGCTTAATGATAGTTTGCGACTGTCGGTACTAATGAAATGCGAATGCCATTTGCAATTACGGCAGCCGTCCGAGTTTGCAATCGGTATAACTTATCAAGGCTGTTGCGCAGACGCGACATTTGTCCCGTAATAGTCAGGGGAGATGTAAATTATTTTATAAGTGACTGTGTAGAGAATAGTTTGATTTATTTAAATGAAATTATGAAGTTAACATTGAATGATTTTTATTTTGTGGCTTGTGAATGCTCATAATTCTAATATTTTCAGAGAATGCTCCGAAATATTCATATGCAAGTCACGTAAAACGATTTTTAATTAAAATAAAAAGTTGACAAAAAGTTAGAAACTACATCACTAGAATATTACAAGCCTCCAATATTTTCATCCATAAACTCTTCTCATTGTTATTTAAATGGTCTTCATGGTTATTATGATACGATTTGCATAGTTATCCAGACGAAAGACGCCGTTCACATTTTATTTTATGAACAGCAAGGGGCTGACGATTTCTTTGAATACTCATAAGTCACTGCAAAAATAAAGTAATACAAAATCTTGTGTCTAGAGCCTGTCATGAACATTTACCGACATGTAATAATTTTTTCCCTTGACCATAGAGACATTGGAAAAATAAATTGTCAGAATCCATATTTTTCCAATAAACAGACATCTATGATAATGAAATCCGAGTGGATCTTTCCTGTTTGTCCGCCCCAGGTGGGGACGGAGCAGGTAGGGGAAGGGGAGGTTAGGGGAGACATGACACATCCACCCACCTCCTGCAAACCTGTTTGTCCGCCCCGGGAGGTTAGGTAGGGGATTGGGAGGGTAGGGGAAACATGACACATCCACCCTCCTCCTGCAAACCTGTTTGTCCGCCCCGTATGGTGGCGGGGTTGGTAAGGGATTGGGAGGGCAGGGGAGACATGACGGGGAGTTCTGGGTTCCAGCGCAGCGTAGCGCACGCCATCAAGCTCGTTTACAATAAAAAAAACAGAACGCCATGGAAATAAATATCAAAATATTTCGTCAAAATTCTTATTTTCTTTATCCCGTAAGAACCAGCGCGCCGTTCATGCAAGTAATAACTATACCTCTGTTTACGCGATTCCATTGAGTGAGTTGTTTTTTCCCTTTACATTGAGTCTTTGGAATTTTATTCATTTTTACGCTTTCCACGACTCCTAAAGCTATCTATATTTGAAGTGACGGCTCTATCGCTTAGCTCTTAAGGGCAAACGATAGAAATTATTTGTCAAGAATGAACAGAAAGCGACATCTTTTGCCGTAATACTTTGTCTTAACATATGGAATGATGAATGTCAATATCCAACAATAGTCTGTGATATATATAAAAAAAACATTATTAATATAACAATTATGAAAGGTAGGAATAGAAAGTGGATGAAGTTAATTAGTACTGAGGTTAATTAGTTGTCTTTTGGTTTGTGTTAACCCACTTCAAGATCTCAGACACTTGAGATATCGACCCACTTCTGCAACAGTGAATCTCTCTCTCTCTCTCTCTCTCTCTCTCTCTCTCTCTCTCTCTCTCTCTCTCTCTCTCTCTCTCCTTCCCGAAACTTAAAATAGCACTGTATATCCGTTCTTCTTTTGTGATTCTGTGTAGCCGTATTATTACAAAAATCGTTATGAAATTATTTATGTATATATACTGTATATATATATATATATATATATATATATATATATATATATATATATATATATATATATATATATATTTTTTTTTTTTTTTTTTTTTTTAATTCCAGGTTAACATATAGGGCGCTATTTTTCAATCCCGGTCCACCAGATTTCCAAGACTGAGCATAACTCCCGAAGATTAGCGGAGGGTCCTATTTGGTTTAAGCTCCGGAATTAGTCCACTCGAAATTTATGTGGCAATAACTTGTAAGTTAGCGCATAGATTCCCGTACATCCACATTATATGGGCAAGTTAGCCTGGGTAACGAAGTAAGGGCTCTGTATCGCTGCAACGTAAGTGGGATTTTGTTATACATCAAAAACTTTAACCTTAGAAAATTCATTCTCTTAGATGCTTGGTCCACTACCTTCTCTTATTAGAAAACTGGGAGCATTAAAGTTTGAGTCAAGACTGCGAGATATTAAGATACAAATCTTTTCTTGAAAGTAGTATATTTCAGGTCTTTTCATTATAATTAAATGGCGGACTTTCAAGTGTCTGGACGACAAATTTAAGAATATTTAATGTTGCCGGAGAGGAATAAATGAAAGCAAGAAAACTATGGTATGCGCATATCTGTTCAGAAGGAATGTTGGATTCAGGATATTGATATTGTTAAATATCATGTCTGCTTTCTTTTGATTTATGTTTAAGTTGTCTGTAAAAGAAAACTATTGTGCCGGTTCTGTCTGTCCGTCCGCACTGATTCTGTCCGCACTTTTCCTGTCCGCCCTCAGATCTTAAAAACTACTGAAGCTAGAGGCCTGCAAATTGGTATGCTGATCATCCACCCTCCAATCATCAAACATACCAAATTTCAGCCCTCTAGTCTCAGCAGTTTTTATTTTATTTAAGGTTAAAATCAGCCATAATCGTGCGTCTGGCAACCATATAGCATAGGCCGCCACCAGGCCGTGGGTGAAAATTTCATGGTGGCGGCTCATACACCAATATACAGAGACCACCAAAAGATAGAACTGTTTTCGGTGGCCTTGATTATACGATGTACAGAAAACTCGATTGCGCCGAAGAAACTGAAAAAAATGATATTTTTGTACATATCCCTGTAGGGATTAAGGCGTCCACTCCGTACAATGGGATTTTTTTTATGTACTCGCTTACATTAAAGTAATAACTTGGTATTACATGATTTTCTGCATATATAAGAAAATAATTTTTATTACGAATTAAAAAGGCGAAACAAGATGTTAACATTAAATGCAAGATTATTCACAAATAAATAGATAAAACATGCACATCAGTGAGAAAACGGAAATCTCTGAAAGCACTAGTTCCAGAGAGAGAGAGAGAGAGAGAGAGAGAGAGAGAGAGAGAGAGAGAGCAAATTCCCTTTTAATCCTTTGAATCCTCTCGCTAAGCTCTTTATTTCTCGCGTTTCACCTTGATCTGTGCAAAGATGGTCTCAGCCAATCCGGGCAAATCGGCAAGTGTTCCTCCTGCGCCTCGTATCTCTTGGAAAGAGGTTGGCTGAGTCCCCCAGACGGCGTTGATGTTTTGGTTACCTTTTTCTTTTTACCTTCTGATCTGCCAAAGTAAAGGGCCGGCTTCGGGAGAGAGAGAGAGAGAGAGAGAGAGAGAGAGAGAGAGAGAGAGAGAGAGAGAGAGAGAGAGAGATTTTTTCTTCTTATTTAAATGTTTGTTGATTTTATTTGCTTTTCTGCCCTGCTTGTAGAGAGAGAGAGAGAGAGAGGGAGAGAGAGAGAGAGAGAGAGAGAGAGAGAGAGAGAGAGAGAGAGAGGTTTGTTCCCCCATTTCCTTAGTTAAATCTGTTTCCTAATTTTGTTTTTCTCTCATGCTTGAGAGAGAGAGAGAGAGAGAGAGAGAGAGAGAGAGAGAGAGAGAGAGAGAGAGAGAGAGTTATTTGTTTTCTCTTCCTCTTTTTCTTTAAGTCTCTTAAATGTATATATTTTCCTGGCCTGTTTGGGAGAGAGTGAGAGAGATTATTTTTTCCTCCTCTCCTTTTGTAAGTCTTCGTTACTTTTATTTTTGTTTACTGTTTTGTTTTCAGTTTGCTTTCCTGTTTTTTATCTTTGAGTAAACACACTTATATACCTTTGGGATATTTGAAAATTCACATTATAATAAAAAAAGTAAACCTTCGTGGCAATGGAATAACTAGCTAATATTGTCGATTAGTTTGGACGTATAGGTAAACTAAGAATAAATGAATGAAATAAAATAAATGAATATATAGATAAATAAATAAAAGTAGTACACTTGTCAAAAGTACTTCTCTGGTCCACTCTGCAGGATCTAGCCTTATTCATATTCCAAGCGACAGGTCAGTTTCCGAGTGGAAAGCAATTGCATTTTTTTCAGAAACTGAGAATCGCTGTAGAACCTCCCAAATTTGCACAAGTTTACGCAGTCGAGGTAAACTTGAATATGGTAGGGGAACCTGAGGCGTCTTTCGGGAAAATGCTTAACAACCATTCAGACCGGTTACTGCCTGTTACTGTTCTGTGTTTTGAAAGGGCTTGGAGTGTGTAAAAATAGTTTTTTTATTTCTGAAAATTCTAAATAATTTTATAGATGAAAACGTTAAGCGTAAAATGTATTTTGAAAGGACTTGGAGGTGGTAAAAATATAAAAATAGTTTTTATTTCTGAAAATTCTAAATAATTTCAACAGATGAGAACGTTAAGCGTAAAAAAAAATGTTAAGTACTTTTCCACCTGTTGACGCAACCCACAACGAAGATGAAAATGCATAATGTTCAGTGCAAATATAAAATTTTTTTCCTTAATTGTCCTCCTTATGAAAATAGCTGGAATTCTTAATGCAGACTTACAAACAGCAATCATTCAGCCATATTGCAAGGTCATATTAGTCATTTGTTCTAAAACTGAAATACGCATTTAGGATTTTTCTTCATGAGAGCTTGCTGTGTGTTTGGAATGCTGGAATACTTAAGTTGTTGACACTAAATAGGAAAAGTAAGAAATGGCGGTTGTTGCGTTTATTCATTATACATTTACTGTTTTGGTTTTGATTTCATCATATGAATTATGCAGCATTGTAGATTTGGCCCTCTTAAGCAAATCTTACTCTGTTCACACAGAAGTTAAGTATATCTTAGTTTAACCAACCCACTGAGCTGATTAACAGCTCTCCTAGGGCTGGCCCGAAGGATTAGATTTACTTTTACGTGGCTAAGAACCAATTGGTTACCTAGCAACGGGACCTACAGCTTATTGTGGAATCCGAACCACATTATAGCGAGAAATGAATTTCTATCACCAGAAACAAATTCCTCTTGTTCACACAGACGTTCGTACATACATTCATACTTACTGCGTGTGTATATATATATATATATATATATATATATATATATATATATATATATATATATATATATATATTTATATATATGTGTGTATCATAATATTTATATATATGTATATAACTCTCAAATCAAGGTCTGTTTATGTAATATTTTGTATGCTATGGCATAGTGTTGAGAAGATATATATATATATATATATATATATATATATATATATATATATATATATATATATATATATATATATATATATATATATACGCATGATTTTAGCAGTCTTTCAAAATAAGATCCGAGTATGTAATATTTTTGTATGGCTAAGGAATTCTGTTTAGAATCTTCTCACGGAGAAATGAATTATGAAAACTAATATCTCATTTGGTGCCACTTTCTGAAAGTGTACTCTTGACATAATAGTAAGCCCACATTTTTTTCTCTATAATTAATTATCTCTCCGTAGCAAGTGGATCATTAAAAGGCCCAAAAGTCCTGTCATTTTAGAAATATTTTCATTTTTATCCTTGACAATGTATTCTGTATTTAGTAGCATGTCCAAGAAATTATTATTATTTTTTTTGCTGTCACATAATTGTGTTAGATTGAGATTTAGAATAGGCGGTATTCAGTTGATTTCTACATTATTATTATTATTATTATTATTATTATTATTATTATTATTATTATTATTATTATTATTGCTTGAACGGATTCCTTACTAATTAGTGTTTTGATAGTTTAACATTAAGTCAAGATGAGCTTAAAACTTATTTGGTCAGAAGGTAATTGCACGTATGCCTTAATAGTTATATAAAACTACCTCTGCTTGTTAGACCAAAGACCATAAGAAACCGTTTATTGCGAGAGGGTCTGCCCCACCTACTTTTCTAGAGCGTGTTGTTACTTTCTCCGTTCCTTCCCATAAACGAAAACTTGTTTAAGTCTCTCAGGTTGGTAACTGGCTCTTTTTTTTTTTTTTTTTTTTTTACCATATTCTATCTCAGCTCAACTTTATTGCAATACTAAAGGCTTTTTAGCTCGTTGGCATTACATATATTTAATTCCTCCCCGTAAGGGGGTAGTGCCGTTAGTGCACCTCATGCCGTGCACTGTAGGCATTGCTTAAGGTTCTTTGCAGCGTGCCTTCGGCCCCTAGCTGCAACCCCTTTCGTTCCTTTTACTGTCCCTCCTTTCATATTCTCTTTCTTCGATCTTACTTTCAGCCCTCTCCTAACAGTTGTTTCACAGTGCAACCGCGAGGTTCCCTTCCTGTTACGCCTTTCAAACCCTTTCCGGCCAATTTACGTTTTAGCGCTGAATGACCTCATAGGTCCCAGCGCTTGGCCTTTGTCCTAAGCGCTACATTCAGTTCAATTCAATTCTCTTCTCTCTCTCTCTCTCTCTCTCTCTCTCTCTCTCTCTCTCTCTCTCTCTCTCTCTCTCTCTCTCTCTCTCTGTGTGTGTAGAACGCTTTGGGAAATTATTTAGGAGCCTAACCAATAATTGTGGAAAACGATAAGAAGCCTTATAATATGTAGCCTTAATAAGCGTTCAGCATTTTCTAGGAAGTCTTTACGAAGTCTTCGTACTTCAGATTTTAATCCATTCAACTTCATATGGAAATAAGAGAAGCTTTTCTGATCGTTAAGTTTGGCGTTCAAAAGGTTATTACCAAGTTTGTACTTCCAGAAAACCAACTTAGATTTATGGTATAGGATAAATATATCCACTCAACTCCCTACTAGAATTATTACAGTTTGTGAACTTCCATATGGGAGTTTAATCATTAGTCGAGGAAATTCGTAAACAGAATATTTTTACCTACATGGTTCCGTTACCTAAAAGTATTTTGAAATTTCATATGGAAAATTAAATATTTCGACGTACTTTCCCGTCTCTTCTGAATACAGTAAATACAGAAATTGTATTTGGAATGGAATGGATGTAATATAAGATTTTGAGCAAAAGGCCAAGCTCTGGGACCTATGAGGCCATTCAGCGCTGAAACGGAAACTGACAGTAAGACGGTTTGAAAGGCGTAACATGAGGAAAACCTCACAATTGCCCTATGAAATAATTGTTAAGAGAGGTTGGAAAGGAATATAGAAGAAAGAGAATATGAATGGAGGCACAGTAACAGGAATGAAAGGGGTTGCAGATAGGGGCCGAAGGGACGCTGCAAAGAACCTACAGTGCACCGCATGAGATGAACTGACGGCAACGCTCTCCTACAAGGGAAATTGTATTTGGGATGAAAGATTGTTAAGGGTTTCCCCCGAAGAAACGCTTTGGCTTCCCACCCATGTTAAACTTTACCAAGTGAGTAAAGTTTGGACAACTTGAGGAGAGGCTCTGTGACATTTGCCAGGATCCAAAAATTCAATTGGCCTCGACTCGGAAACTGACCTGTCGCTTCGAATTTGAATAAGGTCGTGCCCCTTGAGTGTGGGGGAGGGGGTGGGGGGAGGTAGTACTTTAAGAACTGTTTTCATATAATTTTATGTTTGTTTATTTTCCGTTTGGTTGCTCAGTCATTTTGAGATGACTGTTGCTGTTTTGTTAGTTATGAAATAATGGTGATTATCTATGGGAGGTTGGGTGGTATGACTGTA
>NC_089787.1:35865623-35870623 GCF_040412425.1 Macrobrachium rosenbergii | reverse complement strand
TTCCGTGGTTTCGGTATAATGCTCTATGAGCCGAGGCCTATGAAACTTTAACCACGGCCCGGTGGTGACCTATACTATATCGTTGCCAGAAGCACGATTATGGCTAATAAAAACTACTGAGGCTAGAGGGCTGCAATTTGGTATGTTTGATGACTGGAAGGTTGATGATCAACTTACCAATCTACAGCTCTCTAGCCAAGGTAGTTTCCAAGATCTGAGGGCGGACAGAAAACGTACGGGCAGAAAAAAGTGCGAACAGAATAAAGTGCAGACGGACAGACAAAGCCTGCACAATAGTTTTTTTTTTTTTTTTTACAGGAAACTAGAAAGGAGTAGCTGAGGGTCTATTCCTAAGAGGTCGTAGACCTGACGAAGAGATAAACTTCAAGAAAATCATTATGTCAATTATAGAAAATGCAGTAACGCGGCACTCTGTTAGGATTTCAACCACAACGAGTCAACCACAGCAAGAGTTTTATAAGTTGTCTAGATTCGGTAGGGAAACCAAATGATTCAGTCTTAGCCTTTAGGATGATGGAAAGCCTGACATTCGTGGACCCAGACTAATGCCCCCGAAGAATAATAGATGGGCAGCATACCCACAAGAAGCCAGAATGGTCAAGTTGCCAGGTTAAGCAGGAACCTGTCCTTGTAGATTTTTTTTTTATTACGGGCAGCTCTGGAAGAAAGAGCCCGTCTGTCAGCAACAACAGTAAAGACAAAAATTCTTTTCTGGCTCAGGTTTTTCACTCAACAGCTTCAGTCTTTTGTCTTTTAATTTGCATCCGGCATCCAAATTTTACTTTCATGAAGAGGAGGTGACTCAACAGTTCAGTCATGGATTCCCGCCATACTTTTCATAGACAATAATATTTTGTACACACCACCTTCTTCCGACGGTTGTGTTACTCTTCCCTTTGATTATCCTACCATCATCAGTTTTATTTGCTAATTACTCATACATAGAAATCAACATCTTACATTCTTCCGCCATTCACATTAATATTTATTGCAGTGCCTTCCTGATTTATAAGATTTTACTTCCTGATTTATTTCTACTTCCTGATTTATTTTTACCAGCATAAACTTTCTCGTGCTCACATTTATTCGTAGTTACTTCACGCAAATAGTAAAATTTTAAATTTTACTAGTTTCTGTAGTTTCTCTTCACTATTGACCCCAAAAAAAAAAAAAAAAATCAACCATTCGACCCTTCATTTTCTTATCCTCACATAACCTGACACCGACCAGACACATGTTTGCACCTAACCAGTCAATCTTCCATCTTTCTCCTCTTTCGCACGTTTCACGTCCATCATAAAATCTTAAGTGCTGTCATTAACTTTTATGCCATACATTCTCAGCACCATTCCCTACGTCCAGACATACCTTACAAATCCTGGCCAGCCACTCGGTCACGCTGTATCCCACTTGTACTCCCATCTACTCCTGAGTCTCTCTCTCTCTCTCTCTCTCTCTCTCTCTCTCTCTCTCTCTCTCTCTCTCTCTCTCTCTCTCTCTCTCCTTTCTTCAACTCTTAATTGCCTTCTTAAGCACACGCACGCACACACATAAACACACGCACACAAACAACACACAACACACACACATACTTATATATATATATATATATATATATATATATATATATATATATATATATATATATATATATATATATATATATATATATATATATATAATATACATACACAGTTTTAGATACAGAAATGCAACCCTTATCATATAACCCTGGCAACTAATCAACTCTTCAATGACTCTTTGAAACGAACTTGGAGAACACTCGTTAAGCTTCCTTCAAATTACAGGTTTTCGTTCAATAAGTGTTTTCTGGAATTTATGTCATCGGATTTCGATTGCTTTCCTGCACTGAATTGGCTGTTTATAGGAAATTGTTATCTCTTGCGGATGCATGAAGTGTTTCTCAGATATTACCTCGGAATCGAAATTATATGTTCTTTTACGTAATTGATATAGACATATCCACACGCGCGCGCGCGCTCGCGCGCACTTCCGTATTTGTATTAGTTGACAAATTTGAAATCATATTTCATCGATAATTTCTATAAGATTTTAGTCACCGCCTTTTGGCCTTCCATTTGTTTAATCTAATTCCTTTCCCAAGAAACAGAGTGGAGATTTTATCACGTATTTATCTTTTCAAATTAAATAAACTTAAAAAAAAAACGGAAATTGGCACCAGCTTCCCCATAAATCACCTCCTTCATATTAGCGCAGGTATCGTAATCGCAAATGAAATGGGCGTTCCATTAATGACGACTATCGTAAACCACGATGAAATCAGTTGCACAGAGATTGATAATGAAGATGTGGCGATTGAACGGTGATGAATATGAATCCGGGAATGAATTGCAAACTCATCTCCATTGATGTCACTTTGCAATTGTTTTTCATCGGATTTGTTGCGATGAATTGAATTTGGAATGAGTGTGTGTGCTACTGTACACTGGGAATTGAAAGGTACTCTCCATTTTTTGCTATTTAATTTATTGGTGTGATGTTCATTTTAGGCGATAAACAAAAATATATATATTTTTCCGAAATATTTTTTACCTGTGGAATACAAATTTTCTCTCTCTTTTTTTTTTTTTAAATGGGAGGATTCTGTTAGATAGAAACTTGCTTTGGAAGTCAGCAACAACTCAGGTCTGTTCAGTTGAATAATAATAATAATAATAATAATAATAATAATAATAATAATAATAATAATAATAATAATAATAATAATAATAATAATAATAATAATAATAATAATAATAATAATAATAATAATAATAATAATAATAATAAAGAAAAAGAGAATAGTTAATTTAATTACCAGCCTTAACCTGAGTATATCTGAAGATTCTCCTTTTATTTTCTCTTGACAACTGAGAATCGCTGAAAATTGCTTAAGTACTGTGCTCTGTAAGATTCCTGTTTCATTAATGCTTTCACGTTTCATTTTTCAACTATGGAAGTTTGTGGGAAGCGAACTGGATGGAGTGAGCAAGAAGGCAGTTGCCAATTGGAGTTGTATGTTTGTTTGTATAGTGCAAGTTTTATTCATTTTTCATGTTCAAAACTATATTTATCAGTATGTGTACAACACGGGAAAGACGCCTTCTGTGACAAGACTAAAGCACACACACACACTCAAATACTCATTCACATAAACTACATACTTTTAAAGGACAAATTCTGATGCTGTATCACCATATCATATTGCCGGTCTATTAATGTTCATCGGTAGTGCTTATTCCTCGAAAGAATTTTCGATAAATTACCCTTCATTGCTTTGACCCTTGATACCCGGAAAGAATTAATATCCACACTATTAAAAATACAGTAAAAAATCACGAGAAATACGGCATATATTAGTAACACACAGTTTTTTTTTTTTAGCTCGGACGAATGACGGCGACTAGAAATATTTGCAAGATCCGTACAAAATAGTTTACTATGTCTGCTGAATACCTTAAATGGAATCGTCTAGGGCTGTCTCTTAACTGAAATGAGAGGTCAATGTCCACTCAGACTCAAGTTTAAAAGCAGAACAGTGGATGAAAAGAAATAAGAACAAATATAATTCAGACAGTGCCAATAGATGACGGACAAATGAACGCTGCCCACAAATTTTTACTCTCCGTAGAGGGGTAGCGCCGTCAGTGCACCCCATGCCGTGCACTGTAGGCATTACTTAAGGTTCTTTGCAACGTGCCTTCAACCCCTAGCTGCAACCCATCTCGTTCCTTTTACTGTACCTCCATTCATATTCTCTTTTTCAATCTTACTTACCCCCGCTCTCCTAACAATTGATTCATAGTGCAACTGCGAGGTTTTCTTCTTGTTACACATTTCAAACCTTTTACTATCAACTTCCGTTTCAGCGCTGAATGACCGCATAGGTCCCAGTGCTTGGCCTTTGGCCTAAATTCTATATTCAGTTCAGTTCAATTCACAGAGTTCTACTGACACTTACTCCCAATTTAAACAAAGAATTGTAAAGAAAGCGGATTTCAAAGCATCAATAGACGGCCTGGCTGGTACTGTCAAAAGCTATCGGTTGGAATATTAGAATCTTCACAGTTAGAGCTTATGTAAATACGAGCTGGAATTATTATTATTATTATTATTATTATTATTATTATTATTATTATTATTATTATTATTATTATTACTCCATATGAGCGGAAGTTAAAAGAGCCTCGGTGGCTCAGTCGGTTACAGCAGCAGCTTCGGACTTCGTAGAGGTCTGTGGCGCGGGTTCAAACCCGCAGCCGACTGGTCAAAGAGGCAGACACTTTGCTATCCGTGTAGACATCCGGGATTATATATGTAATCAACGGATAGGTTTGCTTAAAAAGCAAATGGATGTTACAGACTAAATACACACACAAAACAAAGCCACTACAACACCTTCTAAAAACATAACAAACATCTCACACGTCTCGAACTCTCGCCATACCCGCGCAATAACTTCTCGCTGCTGGGAAGAAAGGGCGTTGGGTCGGGTATGATACATGAAACATACGTACCGGGGTCTAAGCGATGTCAGGCAGGGCAGCCGATCGAGACCACAGGTCTACCCCAAAGTCAAATCAAAAAGTCCTTCAAAAGAAGGCATCGTGCTTACCCCATACAAAAAATGGGAATAAAAGCACGTTAAAAGAAGAAGAAGAAGATGAGCGGAAGTTAAAAATGGGGTGTGGTCGCCGTAGAGAGTCTGGGGCTCGCAAACTCTACGGTGATCACACGCCATTTTTAACTTGGAATAAAAATTAACCTTACTTCAAAAATTATTATTATTATTATTATTATTATTATTATTATTATTATTATTATTATTATTATTATTACTGACGCTAGTGTTGCTGTTGTATGTGCTCTTGTTATCTAAATTACTTGAAGTCATAACGATAAAATTAGTTAATTATTAAGTTTAATGTGTGCTTAGGTAAACTTTTATGTCACTCGGT
>NC_089787.1:35780623-35855623 GCF_040412425.1 Macrobrachium rosenbergii | reverse complement strand
TTGGTGTTTTTTTAACGTCTCTTTTAATCGGTTTATGAAAAAAGGGATTTATTTTTCATTTTTTTTATTGAATTAGGAAATGGGAATTATTTTTCTTTTTTTATTGACTTAGAAAAAGGGAATTATTTTTCGTTTTTATTGAATTAGAAAATGGGAATTATTATTTTTTTTAAATTAGAAAATGGGAATTATATTTCTTTTTTAGTGGATTAGAAAATGGGAATTATTTTTCGTTTCTATTAAATTAGAAAATGGGAATTATTTTTTTTATTGAATTAGAAAATGGGAGTTATTTTTCTTTTTTATTGAACTGGAAAATAGGAACTATTGTTCTTTTTTATTGAATTAGAAAATGGGAATTATTTTTCTTTTTTATTGAATTAGAAAATGGGAGTTATTTTTCTTTTTTATTGAATTAGAAAATGGGAATTATTTTTCTTTTGATTAAATTAGAGAAAGGGAATTCTTTTTCTTTTTTATTGAATTAGGAAATGGGAGTTATTTTTCTTTTTTATTGAACTGGAAAATGGGAATCATTGTTTTTTTTTTTCTTGAATTAGAAATGGGAAATATTTTTCTTTTTTATTGAATTGGAATATGGGAATTATTTTTCTTTTGTTTTTATTGAATTAGAAAATGGAATCATTTTTCTTTTATTGAATTGAAATCGCAGTTTTTTGGAAGATTGAATTGAAAAATTATTTTTTTCCATTCATTTAGAAAATTATAAGTTTCAGTTTTAGCTTTAAGAAATAAAAAAAAAAAAATAAAAATTAAATATTAAAAAAAAAAAAAAAAAAAAAAAAAAATTAAATTGCTACGCAAACAAACGCTGTAAATGTAAACAGGTAAACGGATGCCATTTAAAGCTGCATGACGCCATTCTTGCCACACTGTGGTCCCTCGTTTTAGTCGAGTCAAACCACGAATTCGCCATTTAGTTTATTCCATTGCCAAAATAAATGGAAACAACATACTCTCTGTCGCTACAGTGTGGCGATTTTAAAGCGCTTGCTGTGGAACAATTCGTGATATTTGATGCCGGGCTTCTCTCTCTCTCTCTCTCTCTCTCTCTCTCTCTCTCTCTCTCTCATTTCTCTGTTGTTGGACAGGTTCTCTCTCTCTCTCTCTCTCTCTCTCTCTCTCTCTCTCTCTCTCTCTCTCTGTTTCTGAACATATTTCTGACCTATTTCTTTGATTGTTTTGTTACACTCTCTCTCTCTTTCTGTCTTTCTCTCGGGACCCATTTCTGTGATTGTTGGACAGGTTCTCTCTCTCTCTCTCTCTCTCTCTCTCTCTCTCTCTCTCTCTCTCTCTCTCTCTAAACCTATTTCTGTTTGTTACACAAGCTTACTCTCTCTCTTCTCGGGACCTATTTCTTTGATTGTTGCACAGGTTCTCTCTCTCTCTCTCTCTCTCTCTCTCTCTCTCTCTCTCTAAACCTATTTCTGTTTGTTACACAAGCTTGCTCTCTCTCTTCTCGGGACCTGTTTCTTTGATTGTTGCACAGGTTCTCTCTCTCTCTCTCTCTCTCTCTCTCTCAACGTATTTCTGTTTGTTACAAAAGTTCTCTCTCTCTCTCTCTCTCTCTCTCTCTCTCTCTCTCTCTCTCTCTCTCTCTCTCTCTCTCTCTCTCTCTTGTACTGTAGGTTTTTAATTTAGTTTGGGTTTTGTCCTTAATAATTTTCAGGTTGGGATAACGGGGTTTAATGGTTGGAGTGGCTATGCCACACATACTTCCATAATGGGAATTGTTATATTCCCCTTTTATTTTTATTCGTAAATGCAGACACCGAGAGAGAGAGAGAGAGAGAGAGAGAGAGAGAGAGAGAGAGAGAGAGAGAGAGAGAGAGAGAGAGAGAGAGAAATGTAAATGCAGCTATAGAAGCAATATGCAGACTTTAATAAAAAAAGTGCCATTTAAATTCAAACCGCCACAAACGTTGTGGAGGATTTTTAGTGAAAAGTTATACTCTTTTCTAATATTGTCGTGACTCGTTTCAAAACGCTGAAACTGTTCGGGTTACTGAAATAGGCAACCGGATTCCAGAACGCTTTTACGCTCGGGTGTTCCTCGTGTGACTGTTGTTGTTCGGTTACTTTGATTTTCGGGAATTTCGGTTACTTTGATTTTTGGGAATTTTGGTTACTTTGATTTTCGGGAATTTCGGTTACTTTGATCTTCGGGAATTTCGGTTAGTTTGGTTTTCGGGAATTTCGGTTATTCTGATTTTCGGGAATTTCGGTTACTTTGATTTTCGGGAATTTCGGTTATTTCGAGTTTCGGGAATTTCGGTTATTTTGAGTTTCGGGAATTTCGGTTATTTTGAATTTCGGGATTTTCGGTTACCTTAATTTTCCGGAATTTCGGTTATTTTGATTTCGGGAATTTCGGTTACTTTGATTTTCGGAAATTTCGGTTATTCTGATTTTCGGGAATTTCGGTTATTGTGATTTTCGGGAATTTCGGTTACTTTGATATTCGGGAATTTCTGTTATTCTGATTTTCGGGAATTTCGGTTAGTTTGATTTTCGAAAATTTCGGTTACTTTGATTTTCGGGAATTTCGGTTATTTTGATTTTCGAGAATTTCGGTTACTTTGATTTTCCGGAATTTTGGTTACATTGATTTTCGTGTGCGCATTATTGGGGTGGGCCGAAAAGATTCGGCAGTATTGCGGTAGAAGCTGAAGCTTAACGATGTATTAATTATTACTCTATTCTTACATAAATAATCCTTAATAGCTAAGTGCAGCATAGTCATGAAAATGTAAAGGGTTCAACCACTCATACACTCTCTCTCTCTCTTTCTCTCTCTCTCTCTCTCTCTCTCTCTCTCTCTCTCTCTCTCTCTCTGTATATATATGTATATATTATATATATATATATATATATATATATATATATATATATATATATATATATATATATATATATTTATATATATATATATATATATATATATATTTTATATATATATATATATATATATATATATATATATATATATATATATATATATATATATATATATATATATATATATATATATATTATCAGGTATTAACGTAATTGTCATTAATTTTATGTTAGTCTCAGCCTTGTGATTTTCTTTAATTATTGATTTATTTAAGGTTAAGTTTGGTTTTGCTTGTGACAAGGCTGTGTTGCTAAAGACATTTGGTGGCCTCCTCCCCGGCATTGGAGTGTGTAAAGTTTACTCCTAACTCCTCTATTCTTTCTTTTGATGTGGGTGAGAGCTGCCATGGACTCTGGAGTGTTGACTGGCAGTTTCGTCTCGTGTTTTACGGTGGTCGTCCTTGGAGACAAAAGTTTTCTTCGGAGGGTATGATTCCTCCCCTAGTCAGTACGGGCCTGACTTGCATGCCTCCCACACATTTAAGCCACTTATTGGATCGCTTGGATTACCTTTTGCGCTGTGGGCTCAGTTCCTGTGCCACCCACGGCTTTCTGAGCTATTGTAGCCTACCCTAGGCTAGTGTTTGTGCGTGGTGTGGACTTCCTGCGGGCTCAGGACGACGCAAGGAATTATTCCCGGCCGAGTCGACGCAGGAAGGGCGCCTCTGCATCCTCCAGGACGTCTTCTTCATCAGTGCGGCAGTTGTGGGGGGCATTGTGGCGAGGAGGAACGTAGGGAGTCTGTGAACAGGTATTGTCCTCTTGGTATTTATTTCAGGGTGTCACTACCAGTAGTATACCCCTGTTGCTACCTGTGCTCCAGAACTCCCTCCGATAGCTGTGACCTGTTGAGTGGCCGCCGTCCCTGGTTGCTTGTTGTGAGACCGTGTCAGAGTTCCCGGTGCTATGACCCTCAGCCTAGCACCACTAGACGCCAATAAGTGTGGGTGTAACCCTTTGTTCCCCCTATAAACTGTGAGGAGCTATTCCTTAGTTTTGGTTTTTTCTCATTATTATTATTATTACTATTATTACTGTTATTATTATTAATGTTAAAGTTTAGTTTTATAATATTAGGTAGGAATTTAAGTGTTTTCTTTCTGTATGTCTCCTCCTTCCTTCCTAACCTTATTTAGTTATAGGTATGTTATTTGGGCCCTTATTTGATACTGATTATGTGCTATTTTTCTACTGTCTTAGGGATTTAGTTTTAGAGATTAGGTAATCCTACTGGATTTATTTAAGGACTGCATATTTTGTCCTGTAGTCACAAGGCTGACTGTTTTTTTTTTTTTGCTTTTGTGTAATAAATATTGTTAAGTTTTCTCTCGTGTTTTCGTCTCCATTGACCTTTATTTATTGGACACTGTATTACTGCCCTCTCTTTACTGGTGCTTTAAGAACTTGCACTTCGGCCCTCACAAGGGTCGTAATAATTGGCGACCGTGACAGGATAGAGAGCTCAGGGTGTTCAGTGATTGGGTCTGTGGAGCGGCACTTTTTCAGTGAACGCCTTCAATATTTGTTGCCTTGTTGAGTATTGTTGCCTTCCCCCGAATTATTTAATTTTGCATCATGGAGGAATTTATTTTTGATCCGGCCGAGTTTTTGGGGTCAGCTGATTGTTTGAAGCATCTGCCGGTTTTGAATAAGAAACATTTAATAGAGTGTGCACGGTGGTTGGGTATTGTGGTGAAGTCTTCGGACTCGAAGAAGGAAGTTTTGTTGTTAGTCAGGAGTAAGGTTAGTCAGGATATGGCTGACGCAGAGCATTTGGTTAGCGATAGGGAGAGTGATTTAGGAAGTGTTGATGAAGGGAGTGTGGAAGTGGATAGTGACAATGTGAGTGTGGCAGCTGGTCTAACCTTGTTTGAGGATCCTCCTCGTATCGGTACCCTGTATGAAGGTCCTGCAAATTTTCCCGAAGGTTTCCTTAGAGGTAGTGGGAATTTGTCTAATAATCCTTTTTTGCCTCTTAATTCTGTACCAGTGGAACCTGTCCCCCTTTCTAATGTTTTGGGTGAATCTAAGGAGGACATGGAATTTAAATTAATATGTAAACGCATAGAGTTGCGTAAGATTGAGTTTGAGGAAAACGAGAGGGCTAGGCGTCATGAGAGGGAGATGGTAAATCTAAATTTGGAAATGGCTAAGCTACAGAGAGCAAATATGGCTAGCTCACCAAAGGTAGAGGTTGAAGAGAAATTTAATTTAGGTGCGGCACTTAAATTAGTGCCTATGTTTGATGAGAAGAACGTCCCAGAGTTCTTCAAGGCGTTTGAGCGTGTGGCTACCCGATTGTCTTGGCCCACAGAGATGTGGACAGTTCTTATCCAGTGTAGGTTGGTTGGCAAGGCAATTCGGGTATATAATGCCTTGGAGGAGGGAGTAGCTCGGGACTATCAAAAAGTTAAGAGCTTGGTTTTGAAAGCGTATGATCTGGTCCCTGAGGCCTATCGCCTCAGGTTTCGTAATTACATTAAACTCCCTGCACAGTCCTTTGTCGAGTTTGCCCGCATCAAGGAGGAACAGTTCGACGACTGGTTAAAGAGTCGACAGGTCGTCACTTTCGCTGCGTTACGTGAACTGCTGCTCCTTGAAGAATTTAAGAAAGCCTGTAGCAGGGAGTTGAGGGTACACCTAGAGGAGGTGAAGGCTACTAAAGTGAGTAATGCCGCTCAGTTAGCGGATGAGTATGTGTTGACTCATCGGTCTGGTAGTGGAAATTTCAATTATAAAATGTTGAATAACCCTTCGCTTCACTCCCCCAGTGGTGGTAGGAGAGGAGAAGCCTCTTTGTCGATTCCCCACACCCCTAAAAATGTTAACCCTAATTCTTTTTCAGGTGGTAGGGATATGGGTAGAGTCCAAGGAGAGTCTCCTCCCCCTAGAGTTTTTGTTAATAGGGGTTACCCTAATAAGGGTACTACCAGGTCTAATAATAATGGAAACAGAGGTTCAGGTCGTCGAGGAACTTGCTACTGGTGCAACAAACCAGGGCATTTCCAAAGCCAATGCAATACTCGTCGACGTTACCTGGAACGTAATGGTCAAAGTCCAGTGGCTGTAATTCCTGATAGGTCTAACGTAAATAGTAGTGCTGTAGACAGATCTGTAGTAGACAGTAGTAGTGTAGGTAGTAATGTCAAAGATGTTCCTAATGGTCAATTGTGACTTGAGTTTGATAAATATGTATGGCCTGGAAAGTTGATTTGTGATGACTGTGTTGTCCAGGTTAAGTTTCTTAGGGACACCGGTTCTGCCCGGTCGTTGATTTTGAAGACTACTTTGAATGGTGGTACTAAGTATACTGGTAATTTTGTAGTGTTGGGAGGTTTCCCAGATTCAGTTGTGTCTGCTCCTTTGGTTAACGTCCACTTGTCTTTTCCAGGATATGATCGGATAACTGAGTTAGCTGTGGTGGATAGTCTGCCTATCCCTGGAATTGATGGTATCCTGGGGAATGACATGCTGGATAGTGAAGGTCGGGAGCTGTTCCCTATATTGTCCGTTAATGCCAGTCCCGTGACTGTAACTACTCGGTCTGCAGCAAGAGCTGCTAATTTATGATGAAGATAATGATGATGACTTAATGTTAAGTAGTGTAAAGTTAGATGTAGAAAGGCCCGGGTCAGTAGAGAGTAGTGTAAGTGATGTAGTTAGACCTTTTAACTTTGATTGTGACAGAGCTGCTTTTATTAAAGCTCAGAAAGATGAATTTAATTTTGATTTGGGTGATGTCGAGGATCTGACTAAGCCTAGGTTTGGTATTGTAAGAGGTCTTTTATACAGGTTTAGTCGTCCCGCCACTGATGATGTAAATAAAACTGGTCGTGTTGAACAGATCATAGTGCCGTCTCAGTTCAGAAAATCTGTGTTGGAATTAGCTCACACAAATTTCTTTTCAGGTCATTTGGGCATGTTGAAAACTTTCCACAGTTTGGCTAGATATTTCTGGTGGCCTGGAATGAAACTGAGTGTGAAGCAGTTCATCAGAGAGTGCGAAACTTGTCAAGTCATGGGGAAGCCGAACCAGGGTATTCCTAAAGCCCCGTTGCATCCCATACCTGCCATAGGTGAACCATTTTCAGAGTTGGTTATTGATGTGGTGGGTCCTTTACCCAAGACTAAAACTGGTTATGTATATTTACTAACTATCATGGATAGAGCCTCTCGTTTTCCTGAAGCTATACCTATGAGGCGTATTACTTCAAAGTTTGTTTTTGAAAAGTTAATGGATTTCTTTTCCAGGTATGGTCTCCCTCGTGTAATTCAGACCGACTGTGGGACGAATTTCACGAGTAAGGTATTTAGGGGTAAATGTGCTGAACTGGCCATTCAGCACATTACCAGCGTACCTTATCATCCGGAGAGTCAAGGTTTGGTGGAAAGGTTTCATCAAACCCTCAAGTCTGTACTTAAGAAACATTGTTATGATTCTGGTAGCGAGTGGGACAAAGCTCTCCCTTTTGCCCTCTTCGCTATTAGAAATCACCCTAACTCTTCTACAGGTGTAGCTCCTTTCGAGTTGGTATTTGGGCACAAAGTTCGAGGACCGTTAGAAATTATGTTTGAAATGCTAAAATCCAACCGGAAGGGGGAAGTAAAAGTTGGAGGATTGGTGGAAGACTTAAGGTCTAGGATGTTGAATGCCTGGAAGTTTGCCAGGGAGAATTTGGAACAGTCTCAATCCCGAATGAAGGAAAATTTCGATAAAAAGGTTAAGGTTCGTTCATTTGAACCTGGGGAATTAGTATTGGTATTGAGTATGGATCCGGACAGTTTTCTCGAGCCGAGGTATAAGGGTCCTTGGAAGGTTCTGAGGAAGTTGTCTGATGTTAACTATGAGATTGAGGCTCCCGGTTCAAGCCGTAAATGTAGAATATTTCATATTAATCGTTTAAAGCCTTATGTTGGCAAGTGTGGTGATCCCTTAGCGATTGTGTATGAACCCGTGTCTGTGGTAGTTGATGTACCTCCGGAGGAGTCCGATGACTTAGTGTGTCAGGTTCCTTCGGATGCATTGGGGGAAAATATGCAAAATTTAGAACTGTTGAAAAGTAGTTTAGGACATTTAAATTCTAATCAAAGAGAAGAAGTGCTTAATTTAATCTATTCTTTTTCAGAACTTTTTCAGGATGCCCCAGGGAGAACCCAGGTTTTGAGCCATGATGTTGATGTGGGTGATGCTTCCCTGTAAAGCAGAGTCCTTACCGGCTGAACCCTGTAAAACTAGATTTAGTCAGTAAGGAGATCAACTACATGTTGAAGCATGACCTTATTCAGCCATCTGTGAGTCCCTGGAGTTCTCCTATAGTACTGGTAAAGAAGGCGGATGGTAAGTTCCGCATGTGTGTGGATTATCGGAAGGTTAATACCCACACCAAAAATGATTCTTTCCATTACCTCGTATTGATGATTGTCTGGATCGGATCGGGTCTGCTAAGTTTATTACTAAATTGGATCTGTTGAAAGGGTACTGGCAGGTTCCATTGTCCGATCGTGCTCGTGAGATATCTGCATTTGTTACTCCTTTTGGACTTTACGAATGTAAGGTTATGCCCTTTGGCATGAAGAATGCTGCATGCACTTTTCAGAGATTAATGAATAGGGTCATTTGTGGTCTGGAAGGAACAGAAATTTATATTGATGATTTGGTTGTTTATAGTAATGACTGGAACACCCATATGGTAAGGCTTCGTAAGGTTTTGAAGCTCTAAGGTGTGCTGGGCTTGTAGTTAATTTAGCCAAGTGTGAAGTAGGGCAGGCCAAGGTTTGTTATTTAGGTCATGAGGTTGGTTTGGGTCAGGTGGCTCCTAAACAAGCCAACCTCGAGGCGATCATTAACTTGAACAGGCCGAGTAATGTCAGAGAAGTGAGGAGAGTACTTGGTATGACTGGGTACTATCGCCGGTTTGTACGTAATTATGCAGATCTCGCTCAACCTCTCACTAGTTTGTTAGAGAAAGGCCGAAAATTCTCATGGTCTGATCAGTGTGAGAAAGCTTTTAACCAACTTAAATCAATATTGATAACTAATCCTATTTTAACTTCCCGGATTTTCATAGGCCATTTATCATCGCCGTGGGACGCTAGTGACGTTGGTATGGGAGGTGTTCTTTTCCAAAGGAAGGAAAGTGGTGAAGTTCATCCAGTATCTTACTTCAGCAAGAAGTTGCTGGCAGCTGAAAGGCGGTACTCAACAATTGAAAAAGCTCTCTCCTTGGTTCGATCTTTGACTCACTTTAAACCTTATGTAACAAATTTTTCTTTTCCCGTGGAAATCTGGACAGATCACAACCCGCTGGTGTTCATCGAACGGATGAAAGGAGCCAACCAGAGGATTTTGCGATGGGCGCTTTTTCTACAAGAATTTAATTTGATTATTAAGCACGTGAAAGGCTCGGAAAATAAGATTCCTGATGCCCTATCCAGGACTACTTAAGCATGTTTCGCCCACCCCTTCTCATGCGCCTCCCTGCTCGTTACTCAAGTTTGGTTGTATGAAAAAAATTATTCGGTGTAGTATGATTTCGTTTGTTCTTGTGCGTTTTCTTAGTTTAAGTTTAGTAGGTTAAGTTTGGTAAGTTTTTCTTTTGAAACATAACTTAAGTCTTGTTGGCGACCATGCCAGTTGCTTGTGAGTTCTGTATGTGATTGGTATTTTTGATCTCGTGTGGATTCTGTCCTGTTGGTAGTTTCTTTGTAATGGTGTTATATGACATCTGGAGTGGTGCTGTGGGTGTGTGGTAGGTTAAGGTGCGTGACTGTGTGTCTGAGCTTTATTTAGGTTTAGCTAGATAGGTTTGTTTCCTTGTCTTTAAGGTTTTCTTTGCTGTGGTGTTTTTGCCCATGTTGGTTTGAGTTGCATCTGGTAAGGTATATATATATATTTGGTTTGTATATTATGGAAATGTTTCAGATTAACTGTCATTCTGTTTCAGGTTTTTGTCATTTTGTTATGACCTCTTTGAATCCAATTAATGGTTTTTAATGTGCTCTTTTTACAGGTCTTCCATTTATAAAAAAATTTTTTTCAATTATGTTACTTTATTGTTCAATTTTTTTTTTCTTCGGGGAGGAAGGTATCAGGTATTAACGTAATTGTCATTAATTTTATGTTAGTCTCAGCCTTGTGATTTTCTTTAATTATTGATTTATTTAAGGTTAAGTTTGGTTTTGCTTGTGACAAGGCTGTGTTGCTAAAGACATTTGGTGGCCTCCTCCCCCGGCATTGGAGTGTGTAAAAGTTTACTCCTAACTCCCTCTATTGTTTCTTTTGATGTGGGTGAGAGCTGCCATGGACTCTGGAGTGTTGACTGGCAGTTTCGTCTCGTGTTTTTACGGTGGTCGTCCTTGGAGACAAAAGTTTTCTTCGGAGGGTATGATTCCTCCCCTAGTCAGTCACTGGGCCTGACTTGCATGCCTCCCACACATTTAAGCCACTTTTTGGATCGCTTGGATTACCTTTTGCTGTGGGCTCAGTTCCTGTGCCACCCACGGCTTTCTGAGCTATTGTAGCCTACCCTAGGCTAGTGTTTGTGCGTGGTGTGGACTTCCTGCGGGCTCAGGACGACGCAAGGAATTATTCCCGGCCGAGTGGACGCAGGAAGGGCGCCTCTGCATCCTCCAGGACGTCTTCTTCATCAGTGCGGCAGTTGTGGGGGCATTGTGGCCCGAGGAGGAACGTAGGGAGTCTGTGAACAGGTATTGTCCTCTTGGTATTTATTTCAGGGTGTCACTACCAGTAGTATACCCTGTTGCTACCTGTGCTCCAGAACTCCCTCCGATAGCTGTGACCTGTTGAGTGACGCCGTCCCTGGTTGCTTTTGTGAGACCGTGTCAGAGTTCCCTGGTGCTATGACCCTCAGCCTAGCACCACTAGACGCCAATAAGTGTGGGTGTAACCCTTGTTCCCCTATAAACTGTGAGGAGCTATTCCTTAGTTTTGGTTTTTTCTCATTATTATTATTATTACTATTATTACTGTTATTATTATTAATGTTAAAGTTTAGTTTTATAATATTAGGTAGGAATTTAAGTGTTTTCTTTCTGTATGTCTCCTCCTTCCTTCCTAACCTTATTTAGTTATAGGTATGTTATTTGGGCCCTTATTTGATACTGATTATGTGCTATTTTTCTACTGTCTTAGGGATTTAGTTTTAGAGATTAGGTAATCCTACTGGATTTATTTAAGGACTGCATATTTTGTCCTGTAGTCACAAGGCTGACTGTTTTTTTTTTTTTTTTTTGCTTTGTGTAATAAATATTGTTAAGTTTTCTCTCGTGTTTTCGTCTCCATTGACCTTTATTTATTGGACACTGTATTACTGCCCTCTCTTTACTGGTGCTTTAAGAACTTGCACTTCGGCCCTCACAAGGGTCGTAATATATATATATATATATAGAGAGAGAGAGAGAGAGAGAGAGAGAGAGAGAGAGAGAGAGAGAGAGAGAGAGAGAGAGAGAGAGAGAGAGAGAGAGAGAGAGGTTGCATCCTTTAGTTTTCTACACTCTTACTCTGACACCAGTGACAGATAATACTAGGATTTTTTTTTTGTATCGGACGACAGACAAAAACGCAAATGACTTCAAAATGACCTTCAGTAAATATGTTCAGGCGATGGGTATTTACTTCTAATCCTAAAAACTGCAAAATACTTAAGTATATACTGTGTGTTTATTCTTGAAAACAGAATACCATTGTTAAGAAAGACAGATTTACCTACTGCAGGATAAAATCAGTGCTGCCCACGGAGAGAGAGAGAGAGAGAGAGACGAGAGAGAGAGAGAGAGAGAGAGAGAGAGAGAGAGAGAGAGAGAGAGAGAGAAAAGCAATTGTCTGTCAGAGATCTGGATTTAATCAGTTTTTACATTCTCACTTCCTGTCAGTTATTCATGGCGGAAATAACATATTGCAACAAGAGTTATCATGAACCAGTTACGTCTTGTGCATGAGTCGATTGATAAGAGATATCAGATGACTTTGCATATTGGAATATTTCGTTTATAATACTTTATCTCCGATGCATTTCTAGTTAGAGGAAAAACCTTGTCGTATGGAAGCTTTCGCATGCAATCCGACATTCAGTGGAATTTGAAAGGTTAATGACATTTGGTGAAAGGGCGTTGCACATTTTATTGAATTTTGGTTTCAAAGTAGGAATTTTATCGTATGAAAATAGAAAAGAAACCTTTACTTAACTTAATGTAAACGTAGTAAAAAAAATATTGAATGAAGAATTTTACCATTGCCATGTCTTTAACACGTCTTGTCACATATTGTTATCATATGGGCTTTTTATCGTATTGTCATTAAGAATGAAAATGATCCTTTTTGAGGATGACTAGAACGTTTTTCGCTTCGTTAAAAAAAATGCGTCAAAGTTTCTTCAGCGCAGTCGAGTTTTCCGTACAGCGTATAATCAAGGCCACCGAAAATAGATCTATCTTTCGTGGTCTTGGTATAATGCTGTATGAGCCGCGGCCCACGAAACTTTCAGCCATGGCCCGGTGGTGGTCTGTCCTATAGCGTTGCCAGACGCACGATCGTGGCTAATTTTAACCTGAAATCAAATAAAAACTACAGAGGCTACAGGGCTACAATTTGGTATGTTTGATGATTGGAGGGTGGATGATCAACATACCAATTTGCAGCCCTCTAGCCTCACTAGTGTTTAAGATTTGAAGGCGGACGGACAGACAAAGCCGGCACAGTAGTTTTCTTTTACAGAAAACTAACAAGACTTTTTCAGTCGCGTTTGTGAACTAAGTATTGTTAACCATATATTTCTGCATTTAACGGTTTTCATACCCATGAAATAACCTTAATAATGTATGTGAAATATATAAATCCACAAGTGACTTCATCGTAAACAGAAAGAAATTTCTGAATCCCAAAATGCTTGATTCCTGATCCAAATCAAATGAATTTTGCAATATTTTTCCTTTCAACTTTGTTAACAGAAATTGCCCAGAAAACCCAAATTACCTGCATTTATTCAGTTTATTCAAATTGCTTGGTAACAGCGGAGCAATAACTAAGTAATTTTTGCATCTGTTGGTAATTGTTAAGGGGAAGGGGGGGGGGAATCATACAAACTCATTGCTAATGGAAGCCAAATGATATTGTATTCTCGAAACTGTGATGGTTCTTGATATCAGATTAAAAGTAAATATAACCTCAAGTTATCGGAGTCTACTCTCAATTACAACTAATTCACTAATTACCACAATTAATTCACTAATTACTACAATACCAGCGTTACTTGTAATTGTAAAGTTAAATGAAACGGGTTTAATTATGGAAACTTTCATGACCTGAAAAAAAAGACGTAAGGAACGCGCATTGATGTCGACGAAGTGTTAAGAATTAATTAAAAAATATGCTGTATTAATATACGAAATATGAAGAACGTTTATTTGATATTTGTTGAAGCACTTAGATCATAAGGTATCTTCAGATGTAAAATGTTACCCGTTGTATTCAAGAGTGCTGAGAGAGAGAGAGAGAGAGAGAGAGAGAGAGAGAGAGAGAGAGAGAGAATCGCACCATAAAGTTGCCCTTTGTATACATGCGTGCAGAGAGAGAGAGAGAGAGAGAGAGAGAGAGAGAGAGAGAGAGAGAGAGAGAGAGAGAGAGAGAGAGAGAGAGAGAGAAGAAAGAGAGAGTTGCCCTTTCTATACATGCGTGCATAGAGGGAGAGAGACAGTCGCAACATAAAGTTTCCCTTTGTATACATGCGTGCATAGAGAGAGAGAGAGAGAGAGAGAGAGAGAGAGAGAGAGAGAGAGAGAGAGACTCAATACAATGATACCCGTTGTACACAAACGTGCATGCATGCGAGAGAGGGAGAGAGAGAGAGACGGACAATATAATGTTATCTGTTGTATTCAGACGTGCATGCATGCTTGCAGAGAGAGAGAGAGAGAGAGAGAGAGAGAGAGAGAGAGAGAGAGAGAGAGAGAGAGCGGCGGAATTTAAATGGCAACATTCTGACTGCGGAAATGCCGATTTTAGTCTTCCCTGGAGGCCCCAACGGTTGTGTGGCCTCGAAGTAAAAGCTGGTATTGCGCATCTTGCAAAAGAATGGAATCTTTTCCCTGAAATTGTTGTTGTGTCTCCTTACGGTGTCCTTGATATCCTATTAAGGGCCCCCCGAGAAGGATGCTAATGCCCGGCCGGGTTTCGTGGGCCTGCTTGTGTCTAACAAATGACCCGCTGAGAATACGATCTGCGAAGTGGCGCCCCAGGGAATAAGCGGCCGCGCTGCTGGAGGGACAACAGGAAGGAAATGATATTTTCGTCTGGGATATTCTTTTGTATACATATATACATATATATATATATATATATATATATATATATATATATATATATATATATATATATATATATATATATATATATATATATATATATATTACACATATGTATATGTGTGTTTGTGTTTGTTTGATTGTTTGTATGCCCGTATGTGTACAGTATATATGTATATATGTATAAATGTAATTTTTCTTTATCCCTTTTTCCTTAGAGGTTGCCACAAAATGAATTAACTCTCTGGTCTGTTTTTTCTGTAGTCGTTGGGTTGATACAAGCCACATACCCTTATTAATTATGGCTGCGACCACCATTTTTGTCTAACGACCAGGTATCTAATTCACAGTTTAGGTTAAGAAAGGGGCAATGGGTTTTTAACAGTTAGCAACCAAGCACTTGGAGCATCCATCAAGTAGGGTATGAAGCTAAGAACTTGATCCCAAAATGCTTTATCAAGCATCCGAATGGTTACCCTTTTGGAGTCACCTCCTCAAATAAAAAGAAACGCGCAGGTGAAAAATGTAATTGTAAACATTCATATATACTCTTTTTATCCTCCAAAAGCGTTTTGAGGTTAGTAAGTATACACATGTTTTTCTCTAATTTAGCTGTTAACCATCAGAATCAACAAAGCACCAGGCGTTGTAATTACTGCTTAGATCAGCTGAGAACTCGTGAGATTTAGTTGATGGGAATAAATTATGATTTTTCTTGGAATTGAACTCTGATCCGTCTTCTAATTAGATGACATCCTTACGACTGCGCAATGAGTTCATTGGCTGTTTTCATTAAGGCAAAGCACTACAAACGTCGATTGAATGACTCAACTAGGCCTGCTCTAAGAGACGTTTCAAAGATAATATAATTATTTCTATCTAGTCTTCGTCCCCTGTAGGGGGCTAGTGCCGTCAGTGCACCTCACGCTGTGAACTGTAGGCATTACTTAAGGTTCTTAGCAGCGTCTCTTCGGCCCCTAGCTGCAACCCCTTTCATTCTTTTTACTGTACCTACGTTTATATTATCTTTCTTCCATCTTCCTTCCACCCTCCCCTAACACTTGCTTCATAATGCAACTGAGAGGTGTTCCTCCTGTTACACTCTCAGTTTCCCTTTCAGCGCTGAATGACTTCATAGGTTCCAGCGCTTGGCCTTTGGCCTAAATTGTATAATCCAATCCAATCTAGTCTTCATCGACTTTTCGGGATGGGCGAGTAAATTGGAAATCTTATTTGTCTTGCACCGTCTTCATTTAGATACTTTGTTTGTTTCGGCATTTAGATGTGGAGCTTGGGCCTCTATAATAAGTTTCGATGTCATCCAAACTCTGCTGTCACAAGCACATCCTCGATCTTTCAAGAGATCATATGCCAAGTATAACTGTCCTACAGAACAATAGCACCTACAGAGTCAAAATAATAACATTGCTCCAATAGTTGGGTTTGGTTGACATCATCATGGTGGGGAGGGCATAAAACCAAATTCCAAGGGGATGTTAGTTAATTCTCTGAGGTTCGTCATACTGTAGGGGTTGGGGGGTGGGGAGAAGGAGAAAACTATGTGCAGTGCTCTTCCTTTTGAAGCATCTCTAACAAAAAGCAATCCTGCCTGTGATGAACCCTGTGATGAACTATGGTACGTTAAACGTTAGCGTCTAAGTCATGTCCTTCAAGCTCAGTGGTGATGGTTACCCTAGATACATTAGCTTCAACAAAATTCTTCAGTGGAATGATTAGAGACAGTAATCATCGAATCAATATATATATATATATATATACATACATATACACACACATATATATATATATATATATATATATATATATATATATATATATATATATTATATATATATATATATATATATATATATATATATATATATATATATATATATATATATATATATATATATATATATATATATAAGCATTAAGCTAAAAATGCCGTTTAATATCCAATTAGCTCTACCTTGGAAACAATAAATTATATGTATATATATGTTTACTGAAGGGGAATTATATATATATATATATATATATATATATATATATATATATATATATATATATATATATATATATATATATATATATATATATAAGCATTAAGCTTAAATGCCGTTTAATATCCAATTCGCTCTACCTTGGAAACAATAAATTATATATATATATATTTTTACTGAAGGGAATTATAGTCGATAATTCCTCGTTAAACATATATATGTATGTATATATATATATATATATATATATATATATATATATATATATATATATATATATATATATATATATATATATATATATATACATATATTATTTTCGAGGTAGAGCGAATTGATATTAAACGACATTTGCAGCCTAATGCTTGTATATAAATCACTGTGACGCGATAAAATTTCATATATATATATATATATATATATATATATATATATATATATATATATATATATATATATATATATATATATCATTAAGATCGAATTACATATAATTGTACCTAACCGTGAATTTTAAGATTTTTTTTTTTTTTTTTTAGATTGCTACATGGAGACAACGCGTTGATATGGATATTAGGAATAAGTATGAATGAATGAATGAATGAATGAATTATATGTTACGTCTGTGTCTTGGGGTTCACTTGTAAACTCTCTCTTTACGTTTTGGTATATTGATGCCTTATGAGCACAAGTTTTTTATGTAAAAAAAATTATATTGTTGAATAACAATTATAAAAATGTATATAAAATTCTCATTGATATAAATAAAAAAAAACATCATTTATGCCACTACTACTGATGCTGTTAATGGATCCGTTAACGACAATAATATTATAGTATTAACGTCCTGTTATAGTATTATAAATAACGCAAACTACAACCACAACAATAACCGCTACGGCGGTAATAAAACAGCGAAACGTCCGGCGAACGCACACTTATACGAACCGGCGATAATAACCGCTCACTTAAAACACGCAATAAAAGGAAGGCCCGGAGATGTACATTCTAAATTAGAAAGCTGGAAGATTCCCGGTCTGTCGCGGGAGACAAAAAATGGCCTCATTTATACGGACCTGGAAAGAGGCAGATGACGCCATATATATACCGAATCGTTTCTCGCCTTGTTTTCTCCTCGTTCCTTCTCTCTTCTTCCTCTACCTCTTCCTCTTCCTCTTCCTCTTCTTCTTTTTCTGTGAGGTTGGTGTGGAGGAGAGAGAGAGAGAAAGAGAGAGAGAGAGACTGACAAAGTTATACAGAGTGAAAAATTGTTTGATGTTAAAAGAGAAATAGAGAGAACAAAAGATAATTACAACGAGAGAGAGAGAGAGAGAGAGAGAGAGAGAGAGAGAGAGAGAGAGAGACAGACTTATACAGAATGAAAATTAAATTGTTGGATATTAAAAGTTACATGCAGAGCAAAAAGCAACTGAAACCATAGAGAGAGAGAGAGAGAGAGAGAGAGAGAGAGAGAGAGAGAGAGAGAGAGAGAGAGAGAGAGAGAGATGTGGTGTGGTTCCAGATTTAATTGTTGGAATTTGATCAGTATTGTTATCATGCTTTATTTTTCTCAAGAATTGACCATAAATTTATATTTTCCCTACTCTCTTTTTGCTTCTCTTTTTGGATCGTAGTAGAGAGAGAGAGAGAGAGAGAGAGAGAGAGAGAGAGATTTCTTAGGCCTTTTTTACCATTTACTGTTATCGTTATAAGTATTATTACCCTTGCAGTTACTGTCAGGCATATTTATTAAGTCTTTTATTAACGCAATATTATTTTTAATTTCTCATAATTGCCATGCCTTCGTCCTCGTTTAGAATCTTGAAAGGAAGGAGAGAGAGAGAGAGAGAGAGAGAGAGAGAGAGAGGGGGTGTTTAGGTGACTCTTTCTTAATCGTTATTATGCTTTTATTTGCAATTACCGTCATATATATATTTTGTGAAGTTCTTTTACGGCAACATTATATTGGGTATTATTTTCTTTTGATGTGACATTTACTGGTATTGGGTTCTTACACGACAATTAAAGGACAGTTCAGGCAATAGGATTTTTTTCAGGGCTTTTGTGGGAAAAAGAAAGTTTCTTAATTTATTTGTATTGACGAATAGTCAAAATTTTTTAAATAAATTTTTGTATTTATTTCATATATTTATTTTTTGCTGACGGGAATGATTAGCATGTTTCAACTAAATAATACTTGATACTGTCCATTTCGCAAATAAGTGTATCTGTTAGTACGTTATGTTTATGTGACAAGTGCAAGTTTTCCGTATATGTTACCTAAATAGAGATGTGCATGTTTTATAGGCTGAGCTTGTGCTGAAGGTCATAACTATTGTTTTATAACAGTAATTAAAAGATTCGTTGCTCCTAGAATGTCACAAATAGAATCCTAATAGAAAAGGAGCTGTCACAAATAGAATCATAATAGAAAAGGAGCTGTCACGAAATAGAATCCTAATAGAAAAGGAGCTGTCAAAAATAAAATCCTAATAGAAAAGGAGCTGTCACAAATAGAATCTTAATAAAAAAGGAGCTGTCACAAAGAGAATCCTAATAGAGAGAGAGAGAGAGATCTGTCACAAATAGAATCCTAATAGAAAAGGAGCTGTCACAAATAAAATCCTAATAGAAAAGGAGCTGTCACAAATAGAATCCTAATAGAGAGAGAGAGAGAGAGCTGTCACAAAGAGAATCCTAATAGAAAAGGAGCTGTCACAAATAGAATCCTAAGAGAAAAGGAGCTGTCACAAATAGAATCCTAATAGAGAGAGAGAGCTGTCACAAACAGACTCCTAATCGAAAAGGAGCTGTCACAAACAGAATCCTAATAGAAAAGGAGCTGTCACAAGTAGAATCCTAATAGAGAGAGAGATCTGTCACAAACAGACTCCTAATCGAAAAGGAGCTGTCACAAATAGAATCCTAATAGAAAAGGAGCTGTCACAAATAGAATCCTAATAGAGAGAGAGGGCTCTCACAAATAGAATCCTATTAGAAAAGATTTATCATGCTCCTGTTGTACAGACCATTTTTAATTGACAGAGCAAAAAACGATGCCAGAAACTGTGTCCGTGTGACAGTACCTTTATTAGGTACAACCCCTGAACGATTGTCTCAGGTCCTGTCGAAATTTACATTTGTTTTATACTACTGTGGCCCGACGGTCGCTCCTTCCTTCTCCCTGGGATCATTCAAGCGATTCAGGATCCTTTTGTGCAAGCAGGAATGTGCTTCCTGTTTGCTTAACATTTGAAGTTTCGCCATCGGTACAAGTGTGAATTCTGATGTCAGATGTATCAAAGACCATTTCATTAATAAAGTCAAAAAAGAATGAGAAGAAGGGGCAACCATCAGGCCTACCATATGTCATATTCATTTGTTTTTACTTTACTTTTCCAACTCGTTCAGGCAGAAATGTGCTCCCGTTTTGGTTAAATATTTAAAGTTCCGCCACCAGTTCAGCTGTGAAATCTAATGTCAGTTCTACCAAATACTACCCATTAAAAAAAATGAAAAAAGGAACAGGATGTAACCATCAACGCTTCCATATGACATTTTTTTTATTTATTTAATTTTTTTTTTTTTGAACACTGGCCAGGGTTATGGGTTTTGCCAGTTTAATTGGTGTTAAAAATGGCCATGCACAGGTCACGGCCGAGTGGAGAATATTCTTGCGAAATGTTGCATTTTTACATTCCTATGGACCTTCTGAACGAATCGCCGGTAGTTTGCTGTCGTGAATTTTATAATTTTAGTTTTCTGTAAAAGAAAACTAGTGTGCCGGCTTTGCCTGTCCGTCCGCACTTGATTCTGTCCTCACTTTTTCTGTCCGCACTTTCTGTCCGCACTTTTTCTGTCCGCCCTCAGATCTTAAAAACTACTGAGACTAGAGGGCTGCAAATTGGTATGTTGATCATCCACCCTCCGATCATCAAACATACCAAATTGCAGCCCTCTAGCCTAAGTAGTTTGTATTTCATTACCTAGCCTAAGTAGTTTTTATTTTATTAAATGTTAAAGTTAGCCATGATCGTGCGTCTGGCAACGAACTAGGTAAGGCCACCACCGGGCCGTGGTTAAAGTTTCATGGGCTGTAGCTCATACAGCATTGAACCGAGATCGCCGAAAGGTAGGTCTGTTTTCGGTGGCCTTGATTGTACGCTATAGCGGTTGTACAGAAAACTCGATTGCGCCGAAGAAAGTTCGGCGCATTTAGTTTATATTAGTATTTATGGTAATGGAGGTATTTTGTTATATGTGTACAGGAATTAATATGATAACTGAAACCTTATTAACAATTTCTTTAAATATTTCGAAATTATGAATGCAAATATAGTTACATTATACTCATAGAAACGACTCTGTTTATTCGTCTATATGATTTCAGTAACTTGAAAATAACCCCGCCAAGGTAATAAACCTCGCGTTTCTCGGTAGCCTTTTGTTTGTGAAGTTAAATTCCAAGAATCATATCTCTCTCTCTCTCTCTCTCTCTCTCTCTCTCTCTCTCTCTCTCTCTCTCTCTCTCTCAATACTAACGCATCTTGAGCTTAAATTTCCCTCGAGAATACCACTGAGTATTTGACTCTTACGGCCACGTCTCGTTTTTAATGAAACCAACTTATTAACTTTAGCGTTTTGTAAACGCTTTTGACCCTGACGTGGTAGACGGCGTAGCCTTAATTCTTCATTTATTTCATCTTCATACGTAAACTGAGCTACGTAATAACAGTAATTTATCTTATAATTTTTTAGCAACGGTAGTTACTGGTAACGAAAAGGAACCAAGGGAAAGAGGAAGAATAAAAGAATGATGATAAAAATTCACGTTATTAGTTTCATATCATTCTGTAATGCTTGCGAAAGTGGCATTAGGTTATGTGTACGTTTTAAGTTTTCTGTAAAAGAAAACTATTGTGCCGGCTTTGTCTGTCCGTCCGCACTTTTTCTGTCCGCCCTCAGATCTTAAAAACTGCTGAGTTCCTCGTTGGGTGAGTCGGTAGAGTTGTCGCCTAGCACTCGCTAGGCCCGAGCTCGAGTCCCCGGCCGGCTAATGAAGATTTAGAGGAATTTATTTCTGGTGATAGAAATTCATTTCTCGCTATAATGTGGTTCGGATTCCACAATAAGCTGTAGGTCCCGTTGCTAGGTAACCAATTGGTTCTTAGCAACGTAAAATAAGTCTAATCGTTCGGGCCAGCCCTAGGAGAGCTGTTAATCAGCTCAATGGTCTGGTAAAACTAAGGTATACTTAACTTAAAAACTGCTGAGGCTAGAAGGCTGCAAATTGGTATGTTGATCCTCCACCCTCCAACTATCAAACATACCGAATTGCAGCCCTCTAGCCTCAGTAGTTCTTATTTTATTTAAGGTTAAAGTTAGCCATAATCGTGCGTCTGGCAACGATATAGGACAGGCCACCACTAGATCGTGGCTGAAAGTTTTATGGGCCGCGGCTCATACAGCATTATACCGAGACCACCGAAAGGTAGCTGTATTTTCGGTGGCCTTGATTATACGCTGTACAGAAAACTCGATTGCGCCGAAACTTCGGCGGATTTTTTATTTACTTATTTGATGTTACGCTTCAATTCAAATGGAACACTTTTAAACATAATGTTCAACGAAAGAGAATGAGTCTGCTTGTGGGCAATAAATGTCTAGAAAACCAAACGTAATTTGATCTATCACAAAAGGTTACTGAATGATTATTCTGTGAAAATATCTAATTAATTCGTTCTCACTTGCCCCCCCCCCCCACTCCTTCTCTTTGGCTTCGGCTCTGGGCTAGAAAAGATACGCGATGCTTTCCATTTGTCCTTTGTCCATATCCTGGTTGTTATACCTTGAAAAATAGTGAATGAATATCCAGAGCCTCCAAGATGTAATAATCTCTCTCTCTCTCTCTCTCTCTCTCTCTCTCTCTCTCTCTCTCTCTCCCTCTCTCTCTCTCTCTCTCTCTGCTTTTAAATCTTGCGGGAATCTCAAGAACGGAGGCATGTTTGCCTACCGCTGCAACACGCACTTTATGTGGCATATTGCCAATAACATATATATCCTAAGTTTTACAAATAAGTTATAGAAACGGCCATTCCGGAAAGCAGGCGAGGACGGAGCGCGGAATACCTCAGAAATAACAGCGGCGATGCAGGCGTATATGTTATGCCATTGGAAGTGAGGAAGCGATCGTGTTGTTCTTTATTTTTCCGTTTTCTGCAAAAGGAAACTTGTGCCGGCTATGTCTGTCCGTCCGCTCTTTATTCTGTCCGCCCTCAGATCTTGAAAACTACTGAGGCTAGAAGGCTGCAAATTGGTATGGTGATCGTCCACCCTCCAATCATCAAACATAATAAACTGCAATCCTCTATCCTCAGTAGTTTTTATTTTATTTAAGGTTAAAGTTAGCAATGCTCATGCTTCTGGCAACCGTATAGGATAGGCCACAACCGGGCAGTGGTTAAAATTTCATGGGCCACGTCTCATACCGCATTTTACCGAGACCACCGAAAGAGAGATCTATTTTCGGTGGCCTCGATTATAAGCTGTAGCGGCTGTACAGAAAACTCGATTGCACCGAAGAAACTTCGGCGCATTTTTTACTTCCTTTTTTTTTTAGTGTCTTTTCTTTCATGTCCTTGTCTCCTCTCTTTCCTCTTTATCTTGGCGTCTTCTATCGTCGTTGTCCTGTATTATCCTTTTTTTTTTTGTTTTGCCAGTGTGTTATTCCCTCTTCGTTTAGCATGCATTGCATTTTTCGTCTTTTTTTATGGATTATCATCTTGGCGTTGTCATGCACCATTTTCTTACTGTCTTCTTGTGCCCTATTTTCTTTCCGTCAGTGTGTGCCAATTTTTTGTTATTTTATTTGCCATCCCTTATTCTCTTTTTGTCGTCACCTTCCCTCTTTTGTAGCAGCTAATTATATCTTCTTTTGTAGCAGCTTGTTCTCTTTCTCGCTAGTGACAGCTAATTCTCTTTTATTACCAAGCACTTCCCTCATTTTCTTCCAGTATCGTCTGCTTCTCCTTTCGTTATTTCCTCGTCGCCGTGTTTTATTCTCTCCGCGTCGCCACGCCTCACTGTCCGTACCGGCCGTGTAATATACGCGAAAACCCTTTACCGTCTCGCATTCAGGCCGGAAGATCGCAACAAATCTTTTTGCTAGCCATTGTCTCTTGCCTTCCTTTGATGGCGGCGTTTGTTGTAAAATAGCACAGCAAAAGCTATTCCCTGGAATTCCTGGCGGGGACTTTCTAACGAAATATTCTAACGAGAGAGAGAGAGAGAGAAAGAAAGCTTTTCAGGGCAGCGTAAAATCATTCTGGCGAAAGGAAGTGACGTGGTTAAGGCAAGGGAGGTGGGGGAGGCTTGTCTATGTGCTTGGACGTAATATATTTTCCTCTTCTTGAAATCCTGTTGCAAGAGATGAAGTGGCTTCTGAGAATAATAAAGCCTCCGCTGCTGCTTGTGGGACATTCACCTTTTGACTGTTAAATCAAGGATGTGCCTCCATTGAAAAGGAAAATAGGGACCGCTCTCCTTTGCATAAGTAAAAGAGGCTTATCACATTCATGTCGATAGCCCTATAATATACTGCACCGTTCACTTCTGTGTTAAACGCCGACACCCTTTACAAACACACATACACACACACCTGTATATATATATATATATATATATATATATATATATATATATATATATATATATATATATATATATATATATATATGAAAATAAGAAGGCCCATAAAACACTATTTTAAACGTTGAAACCATATATTTCGGGCACTTGTTTCTGTGCCCCTGTTCACTGGTAGAATATGGACAGGTGGAAAGTTACAATGGTATATATACAAAAACATGAAGATGTGGCCTTAGGCCTCCGATGTTAAGGAGGTGGCGTTTCTTAGGAGAGGAGACATTGACCAAATTCTTCTAACAATTTTTGGCCTCATTAGCTCCCCGTTTGGCGATGGATCTGGCGGTCGCGTTTCTTGGGTCATCTTCTTCAAAACGGGTGCGATTTATTAAGGTCAATGGCGTCCGATTTCCAATGTCCTCCTGACAGGTTCATATTGTTGGTTTGATTGATGATAGCAGATTCCAGCATCTTTTCTTTTTGTACGGACAGCTACTCTTGAAAACCAACTCCGCCCACTCCAGTTAATGACATGCCCTGTATTTCTAATATTTATGGAAAATTCCCGAACTCTCCGAAGCGTAACGTACAGATCAGTACGTTACGCTCGGAGAGTTCGGGAATTTTCCACATATTAGAAATACAGGGATGTCATTAACTTTGTTCTTTTTATTTTCAAGAGTAGCTGTCCGTACAAAAGAAAGATGCTGGAATCTGCTATCATCAATCAAACCAACAATATGAACCTATGTCAGGAGGACATTGGAAATCGGACGCCTTTACATTTATTAATTTCGCAATTTGTTTTGAAGAAGATGACCCAAGAAACGCGACCGCCAGATCCATCGCCAAACGGGAGCTAATGTATGGGCCAAAACCACTGGGGAATTTGGTCAATCTCCTCCTATATTAAGAAACGCCACCTCCTTAACATCGGATATTTAAGGCCACACCTTCATGTTTTTGTATATATACCATTGAACTTTCTTTTTTGTCCATATTCTACCAGTGAACATACAGAAACAAGTGCCCGAAAATATATGGTTTCAATTTTTAAATAGTGTTTTATGGGCCTTCTTATTTTCATATTACACTGTAGTATTACAGGAAAAAGACATTACATATATTGTCAGTATGTGTTTAATTTAACGTAAATTAATTTGTTTTGAATAAGCCACTTTGGCAGTAATTATTCTTTTGGAACGTAATGACCCTGTTTCCTCCTCCCCGACATTTCTGACTTGTTGTTTAGTTTTAATTACAATGAGCTTGTTTTATTTTCACGTGTGGTTTTGGCTTCTCGTCCGGAGCTGTATTCGGCGCTGTTTCTCGAGGACTGAGAGAGTTGTTTTCTGGACCTTTTAGCATTGTGTGGGCCTGCCTTATTCTTGATTGATTTTGAACTATCTCTGGATTACGATACCTGCCTTTCATCAGTTGCTGCTGCTTTGGGAGATTGATTTATTCTTCAGTCTACGCCCTTGGTCCAGTAACACTGCCAAGGGGACCTCTCTGCCAACTGGTAAGGTGTGATTGCCTGTCGGACGGCCGTGTCCGTTGATCGTCTTGCGACGTTAAAGTGATTCTATCTTCTGTCTACGCCCTTGGTTCAGTAATACTGCCTAGGGACCTCTCTTACGTTTGGTAAGGTCTCGAGTATATATATTATGCCCCTCGACCCGTGATTTGAAGGCTGCGTTTGCCTCTTCTACTGTTTACAGCTCACTTAAGGGAAGCAGTTTTTTTTTATAAACATTTAGTCTGTATTAAGTTAGGTTATTCTGTCTTTTCGACATCCTATTACTTTCAGGGCCCTCTCTTTAAAGTGTAATTGTATAGCCTATCTTAATTTGGTGTAAGAGTGTTTGTTATTCGATGTTTTCAGTGTGGTTGATTTTTGTGTTCATTTAATGTATTTTGTAAGAGGCTCAGTGGTCATTTCTTTCTAAAAAGTTTGTATTAAATATTAAGGTTTTATTTTCAGCTTTTACTTATCCTCCTTGATTCCATCTCTGTACACTCTGTTGCGGCCATTCCACCTATTGTGGACTTGGTCGTTAGTGACTTTATTTGTATTTTAAGAGACTTGTGTATGTTTGATGGGCGTGGGCCCATAACATTTGGCGACCTTTTGTCAGGATTTGTCGGATCCTGTAGTCACTTGAGTGTATAGAGTGGATTCTTGGGGTGTTTTGCAGCATAGTAATACCTTCTCTCCTATATTCTTGTGTTGATCGGTGTTTATAATTTTTTTTTCTTGACCGTGGTAGGATATTTGTGTGGTTATTGGTGTTCAGTGTATTGGTTTGTTTTTGGGTATATTTTGTGAGATACATTTATATATTTACTTGTGTGTAATTAATTTACTATGGCTGATTTGAATATCCCGGAGCTCTTGAGTGGAGAGGGGTGGCAGGACAGGTTGGCAGAATTGAATAAGCCTGATTTAGAGAGTGTAGCAGAATTTGTTGAAATTGAAAATCCTGGGTCTGTTAGGAAGGGCTTGTTGCTGCTTAATGTTTATGAAAAGGTTAAGGTGATGAAGGCAGAAGGTAAACCAGAGACTAGGCAGGTGGAGGAAGCGGTGTCAGTAGAAATTTTAGATAGGCAGATTCAGTTGAAAAGAATGGAAATAGATCTCCAAAGGTTGAAGGCTGAGGAGAAAGAGAGAGAGAGGCAGCACGAACTTGCTATGCAAGCATTGAGTAATAGGGGTTCTTCTTCCCAACATAATGTGTCTGCAATGCCTTGTATTAATCTAACTGAAGCTCTAAAGTTAGTCCCAAATTTTCAGGAAGTTAACGTGGCATAGTTTTTTGTTTCTTTTGAGAGAATAGCCTCAAGGTTGGAGTGGCCAAAAGAGTATTGGACCACTCTTATTCAGAGTAAATTGTTAGGTAAGGCCCAGAAAGTTTACGTTACCTTGGACGAAGATCTGTCTTCAGATTATGATTCTGTAAAGGCCATAGTTTTGAAGGCTTACGAGTTGGTACCGGAAGCTTATTTGACAACGCTTCCGTAATTTACAGAAGGAAAGAGGGCAGACTTTTGTAGAGTTCGCCAGGGCTAAAGAGCAATTTGCTGGCGACTGGTTAAAGTCTAAGGAGGTGACAGACTTTGAGAAATTAAAGAATTGATTTTGGTTGAGGAGTTTAAAAGGTCCGTGCCTAATGAGGTGAAGGTACACCTCGAAGAGTTAAAATTAGAAACTTTACAGGAGGTGGCAATTGCAAGTGATGAGTACCTCCTCTCTCATAAAAATGTGATAGGGGAAGTACCCAGAAATGAGAAATCTGGTTGGGTGAGAGTTAACAGGAGTAGTAATCAGAACAGGTATAATAGGCCTAATGTTAATTATGGTTCTCGTACTACACCTGTTAACAGCTATAATAGGCAGACCACAGATAACCCGGAGAAGTTGAAAACTTTGACTTGTTTCTTCTGTCATAAGAAGGGACACGTCAAGAGCATGTGTTATGCATTTAAAAGGTCACAAAGGACCGAAAGACGTCCGGTAATGGCCATTCGTAGGAATGAGAACGAGTCAGTGGCTGAGAACTCTAATAATCAGTGACTAGGCAATAAGTCACTGGCTCCTTTTCAGAAATTTTTGTCTGATGGTTTTGTTCGCTCTGGGAATTCGACTGAGCAAAGAAAGGTTAAAATTTTGCGTGACACTGGGGCTGCTCAGTCTTTAATTCTCAGAGAATCCTTACCTATTGATTGGGAATGTTCAAATAAGGAATATGTTTTGTTAAGTGGTTTTCCAGATACGGTCAGGTCTTACCCGGTTGAGAGTTTTTATTTATCATGCCCGTCTTTTTCAGGTTATTTAAAACTGGCCATTATTGATAAATTTCCTATTAAAGATGTGGATTTGGTGTTAGGGAATGATGTCGCCCTAATAAATAAAACTTTCCCTATTGTATTAAGTTCCGGTAATGAAATATCTGTAGTCACTCGATCGAAGGCTAGTAGTGTTGACTCGGCCGAGTCGGTAGTTGATGTTGATTTGAGTAGTTTAGATCGTAGTGATAGCTTAGTTATAGATAGTGGTGTGTTGGATAATAAACTTAATTGGACTACTAAGGAACTTATTACAGCTCAGAAAGCAGATTTTAAAGACCTGCCAGTTGAGTCTGGCGAAATTACGGATTTGACTGTCCCTCGATTTAAGATAATTAATAATATTTTGTATAGAATAAGTAGACCTTTTGATGCCATTAACACAGGTTGTGAAATTGTTAAACAGATTGTGGTTCCTTTTGTTTATCGAAAGGAGTTAATGGCATTAGCTCATGAAAATGGTTTGGCTGGTCATTTTGGTGTTTTGAAAACCACTCGTAAATTGTGTGAAAATTATTTTTGGCCTAAGATGAAAGATGATGTTAAAAAATTTGTAAATAGTTGTGATGCATGTCAAAAGGTCGGGAAGCCTAATCAACCAATTCCAAAGGCACCATTACATCCTATTCCTGTTGTTTCTGAACCGTTCAGAGAGGTAATTATTGACGTGGTTGGTCCTCTGCCGAAAACTCGTAGTGGCAATCAGTATATTTTAACAATTATGGATAGGATGTCTCGATATCCTGAGGCAATACCACTACGAAATGTAAAATCTGTTAAAATTGTTGAAGTATTAATTGAATTTTTCACCAGGTTCGGAATGCCCAAAGTAATTCAGTCCGATTGTGGGTCTAATTTTCTGAGTAAATTATTTAGGAGAAGATGGCTGAATTAAAAATTAATCATGTGACTTCTTCTCCGTACCATCCTGAAAGTCAAGGTGTTTTGGAACGATTTCATCAAACCATGAAGTCTATGATAAAAAGTATTGTTTGGTTAATGGTTCTGAATGGGATAAGGAACTACCTTATTTATTATTTGCATTTCGGTCAGTGCCGAGTCAGTCTTTAGGATTTTCACCTTTCAGCCTTATTTTTGGTCATTGTGTGCGTGGTCCATTGGATGTGGTTCGTGAATCTTGGGAGGACGCCCTGATATGAATTTATTAGATTATGTTAGTAATTTGGGTGATAAATTAACGAAGGCTTGAAGTTTGCTGGTGAAAATTTATTGTGTAGCCAAAAGAAAATGAAATACTTTTTTGACCGAAAGACTAAGGAGCGTAATTTTGTAGTGGGTGATAATGTTTTGGTATTGCTTCCCATTCCAGGAAACCATTTAAAAGCTTCATTTTCAGGACCGTGGAAAATTTTAAAGAAAGTAAGTGATGTTAATTATTTAGTTGAAACTCCTGAAAGGAGGAGACCCTACCAGTTATGTCACATAAATATGTTAAAGGCTTATAAAGGTCGTGACAAAGTTATTCCCGTGGCATTAGTTGGTGATACTACAAAGTGTAACGGTATTAATTCTTTTTCTTTTCCAGACGTGAGTAATTTTGATGATGATTGTTTTGATGGTGCCGAATGGCCTAATGATAATGAACATTCTTTAGAAAATTTTTCAGAAATGGTTTCACATTTGAATTTAGTAGAACAGGGATCTTTGAAAAAGTTAGTTTTTAGTTATAAGGATTTATTTTCGGATGTTCCAGGACAGACCACTGTCCTTGAACACGATGTGGATGTGGGTAACGCAACTCCGGTAAAACAATCCCCTTACAGGTTAAATCCATTTAAAAATGATGTTGTGGATAAAGAGGTTGATTATATGTTACGACACGGGCTGATCGAACCCAGCAACAGTCCGTGGTCTTCACCTGTTGTTTTGGTAAAGAAACAGGATGGTCAATTCAGGCTTTGTTTTGATTACCGCAAAGTCAACGAGGTCACAAAGCCTGATAGTTATCCTTTACCCAGGATAGAGGACTGTATTGACAGGATAGGGAATTCAAAATATATAACTAAATTTGATTTGTTAAAGGGGTATTGGCAAGTTCCGCTGTCCAAACGGGCACGGGATTTGTCAGCGTTTGTAACGCAGCGGACTCTACCAATGTAAAGTAATGCCTTTTGGGATGAAGAATGCCGCTGCAACCTTTCAAAGGTTAATGAATACTTTGGTCCAAGGTTTAGAGGGGTGTGTTGTTTATATTGATGATATTGTAATTTATAGTGATGACTGGGACACCCATCTTAAACGTATTAAGGCTTTATTTCAGGTACTTAGGAAAGCTGGTTTGGTTATAAACCTTAAAAAGAGTGAGTTTGCCAAAGCAAAGGTTGTATATTTGGGTCACGAAGTAGGATTTGGGAAAGTGGCTCCGAAACAGGCAAACGTAGACTCTATTAGACATATTGAAATACCGAAGTGTCGCAGGGATGTCAGAAAGTTCCTTGGTTTAGTAGGGTATTACCGTAGATTTGTTAAGAATTTTTCTGATATCGCTGAGCCCTGACTAATTTATTACGTAAGAATGTGACTTTTGTATGGACTAATGATGCCCAAAATGCCTTTGAAAAGTTAAAGCAGGTCCTAATGAATTTCCCTATTTTGAAAGCTCCTGATTTTGACGTTCCTTTTTCGCTTGCTACTGATTTAGTGATGTTGGGGTTGGAGCAGTTTTGTTGCAGGAAGATGCTCATGGAGTATCTCATCCTGTTGCCTATTTCTCCAAAAAGTTATCCCCGGCACAACGGAAATACTCGACTGTAGAGAAAGAGACTTTGGGATTAATTTTAGCTGTTAATCATTTTCAGGTATATTTATCCTCTACAGGGACTCCGATTAAAATATTAACGGATCATAATCCGTTGGTTTTCTTGAACAGGTTTAGGAATAAAAATCAACGGTTGATGCGTTGGAGCCTCCTGCTCCAGGAATGGAATTTTTAGCTTTTCACACATTCCAGGCAAAAGTAATGTTGTCGCTGATGCACTATCACGCATCAGTGACTGATCGATAGGTTGATTTGAGAAAATTTTTTTTGTTCTTCGTAAAGTTGTTTTGTATATACTTATATTAATTGATTTGATTAATCCTATAAATTTATTGAATGTACAGGTTTCCAGGTGTGTTGTAATAATGTTGTGTCAGGTGTTTTTGTTTATGAAATAATTTAGGATTAAGTACTTAAGATTAAGATGTTAAATATCGTGATTTGCAGGTTTTTCTTCGGTGTCGTCTTTGATTAAGAGTGGTTAAAGGGTACTTTTGATTTCTGTTTATTTTAGTATGTGTTATTGGTGGAGGCTAATTTTAAGGTGTTACCATTGTCTTGTGTATGTCCAGGTTAATTTTAAGGTGTTACCATTGTCTTGTATATGTCCATTAATGATGTGTGTATTTAAGGCCCAAACCCGTTTAGTGTGAGGACGCTCTCTGAAGTGTAGAGGCACTAAAACTGAGTGAAGTGAAGTGAAAAGACGCTCTTTGAAACTCAGTGAGTTGCAAAAACAAATAGTGTTGAGTAAGGACGCTCTCTGGAGTGAAAAGAGGCATTATTGGAAGGTGTTGTGAAGGGCCACAATATTGAGTGTGTCGTAAAATCATGGATATGTGAACGGTGTGTTACGTTTTTTCTTATTTTTGGTGATTGATGGTTAGTTTTTATGAATCATTAATCATATACTGTTATGTCCCTGTTCTTTATTTGTGCCAATGGTCCACATTAATTCTTTCTTTACAAAGCTTAGATAGGTCACGGGCTCACGGGTCTGTAGCACTACACAGCCGTTTTTAGGCGCTACAGGCTGGTGTATGAGTGGTGACCTAGACTAAGTTAAGGTTAATTTATTAAGGTTTTGGTCCTTATTTTTGTTTGACTGATATTTGTGTTTTCAGAATAATTTAGCCAGGTCACGGGCTCACGGGTCTGTAGCACGGCCGTTTTTAGGCGCTACAGGCTGGTGTATGAGTGGTGACTTTGGTTGCGGTAACACTAGCCCCATTGTGGTCGATTTACAGTTTTGGTTGTTGGTTAGCTAGGTTTAGTCTAATAATAGGTTAGTCTTGTTAATATTGCTGTTCTGCTGACCTGTGCCCATTGCTCCACTTGTGAGTTCATGGGGATATTACCATATTTCTTCATATGTTGATACTGATGTTATTTTTGGCGTGGTCACTATAAATTATTTACTTGTATTAGTTTTAAGTCATAATATTAAGGTTAAGATTTGATATCTATTGACTGTATTGAAAGTGGTACAAAATTTTTTGCCACTATCTCTAATCTATTTTTGGCCGGCAATGTGATATAGTATTTTCAATCAATTTTTGAGTTTTGTCATTGAACTTGAATTTTTTCTTATTGTCCCTGTTTTATTTCATTTAGATTGAATTGCTATGTTTGTTTTTGATATTAGCATTTTTATATATTTCTTTGAATTTTGAGTTAAGTTCAATACTTTGTAGAAAAATTTTCTTGTGGAAAATTTTTTTTTTTTTGTTGGGTGTCAGTATGTGTTTAATTTAACGTAAATTAATTTGTTTTGAATAAGCCACTTTGGCAGTAATTATTCTTTTGGAACGTAATGACCCTGTTTCCTCCTCCCCGACATTTCTGACTTGTTGTTTAGTTTTAATTACAATGAGCTTGTTTTATTTTCACGTGTGGTTTTGGCTTCTCGTCCGGAGCTGTATTCGGCGCTGTTTCTCGAGGACTGAGAGAGTTGTTTTCTGGACCTTTTAGCATTGTGTGGGCCTGCCTTATTCTTGATTGATTTTGAACTATCTCTGGATTACGATACCTGCCTTTCATCAGTTGCTGCTGCTTTGGGAGATTGATTTATTCTTCAGTCTACGCCCTTGGTCCAGTAACACTGCCAAGGGGACCTCTCTGCCAACTGGTAAGGTGTGATTGCCTGTCGGACGGCCGTGTCCGTTGATCGTCTTGCGACGTTAAAGTGATTCTATCTTCTGTCTACGCCCTTGGTTCAGTAATACTGCCTAGGGGACCTCTCTTACGTTTGGTAAGGTCTCGAGTATATATATTATGCCCCTCGACCCGTGATTTGAAGGCTGCGTTTGCCTCTTCTACTGTTTACAGCTCACTTAAGGGAAGCAGTTTTTTTTTATAAACATTTAGTCTGTATTAAGTTAGGTTATTCTGTCTTTTTCGACATCCTATTACTTTCAGGGCCCTCTCTTTAAAGTGTAATTGTATAGCCTATCTTAATTTGGTGTAAGAGTGTTTGTTATTCGATGTTTTCAGTGTGTGGTTGATTTTTTGTGTTCATTTAATGTATTTTGTAAGAGGCTCAGTGGTCATTTCTTTCTAAAAAGTTTGTATTAAATATTAAGGTTTTATTTTCAGCTTTTACTTATCCTCCTTGATTCCATCTCTGTACACTCTGTTGCGGCCATTCCACCTATTGTGGACTTGGTCGTTAGTGACTTTATTTGTATTTTAAGAGACTTGTGTATGTTTGATGGGCGTGGGCCCATAACAATATATATATATATATATATATATATATATATATATATATATATATATATATGATAAAAGGAGCCCATGAAAACGTCAAAGGGTAGAAAGTTAATTGTATATTTCAGGGACCAGCTGTCTCCATCTACAGGCATGTATACAAATGTAGTGCCTGTACAGAGAGACAGTTGGTCTCTGAATTATGGCATTTCTATTTTTTTTTTTTGGCGTTTTTATGGACTCCTTTTACTGGATGGAATTCTCTTTAAACAGAAAATAATTCACAGATATATATATATATATATATATATATATATATATATATATATATATATATATATCGTTTGACTTAAAAAAAGTGTTTGGGGACGACTTTTTAATGCAGAAGCGCTTTAAGCTCCGCTAACAAATGATAAAGATCATTTATCATGCTTTTTTGCTATTTTATAGTAACCGCAGATAGGGGACGAGGTGAGAATTTGACGGTGATCTTTGTAGAGGTTTTTTCGTCACATTAATTTAGTAAGTGTAGTGTTTAATGTTTTTTTAGGCACTCTAAAAGTCATTCGTAAGTGAAAGAGGAAAGAAGTTATATTCGTTATATCATTCCTGCCTTTTTATGTAATTTTATTTATGATGCAGCATTAGAATGTTAATGTAAGTTATTAGCAAGCTACGTCCTATTGCAGCCAAGGGATTTTAATTTTTGATTCTTCGAAGATTAGCTTTTAGATAAGAGCCTGTAATTAATATTGGTCTCAATAGGACTTCTCCCAAAAGTTTGCCAACAAACCAAGATTTGTTATTATTATTATTATTATTATTATTATTATTATTATTATTATTATTATTATTATTATTATTATTATTATTATTATTTATTTATTTATTTATTTATTTATTTCCCGGAGAATGCGTTTCTTTAGGTCGGTATCTCCATAACATGAAAGTCACAAGAAAAATACACTTGTTTTAATTAAAGTCTTTAAGACATATTGCTATTTTCCCTTTGTAAGAAAAGAATCCCAAAACTTCGAAAATAATGAACTAAAAGTAAAAGAACGGTTATAATAATCCTAACAATAAACAGAATAGATTATTAATACGTTTAACAAAGCAACCTACTAAAGACCTCGAGCTCTATCTCCTTTGTTGTTTAATTGAAGGTAAATATCAAAGAGACTTAATGAGTGATATTTTCAGTAGTTTACGAACGTTGAGCTCAAGTAAGTCATTTAACAAAGGAAAAAAGGTCTTAATAGTCGCCGGGTTATCAAACATAGTGAATAATTGATCAATCTCGTTCCGCTCGAAAACAGTAATGCATTATGTGCTGATACTCTCTCTCTCTCTCTCTCTCTCTCTCTCTCTCTCTCTCTCTCTCTCTCTCAGCATTACAGCCTTCTGTACTTGCCAGTTGCCTTATTACGGCTATTTATTTATTTATTTTTGGGGTTTTTTTGCTACCTACCATTTTAGATATGGTACGTTTTTTTTTTATAAATCTGATAAATTAAATGTTAAGTGTAAATTCAAGGTTAGTTTAGGTTAGTAACTACGTGGAATTGCTGTTAGTTTTAAGGGATATAGAAAATATTCAGGATACATAATATGGGGTCTTTGTTAATTAAACAGACGTTACTCATCAGGTACAGACTTGTTACTTTTCAGGTACAGACTTGTTACTTTTCAGGTGCAGACTTGTTACTTATCAGGTACAGACTTGTTACTTTTTCAGGTACAGCCTTGTTGCTTATCAGGTACAGACTTGTTACTTTTCAGGTACAGACTTGTTACTTATCAGGTAGAGACTTGTTACTTATCAGTTACAGACTTGTTACTTTTCAGGTATACTTGTTGCTTCTCAGTTACAGACTTGTTACTTATCAAGTACAGACTTGTTCCTTATGTTACTTATCAAGTACAGACTTGGTGCTTACCAGGTACAGTCTTGTTACTTATCAGGTACAGACTTGTTACTTATCAGGTACAGACTTGTTACTTATCAAGTATAGACTTGTTACTTATTAGTTACAAACTTGTTACTTATCAGGTACAGACTTGATGCTTATCAGGTACAGACTTGTTGCTTATCAAGTACAGAATTGTTACTTATCAGTTAAACTGAATACTGTCTAAATATAAGTTATGACAGGGACCACTGGGGAAAGGAGGAGATTCCTCAGAATACATCAGAATTCGCAGCTGTAATATAAGCATTACATATACCCTTGGCATTATGAAAGCGAACGAATTATTATTGCAAAAATTTTTGCTTACATACAAAAAATATTAGCAATAACAATTCGTTCGCCTTCACAATACCAAGGGTTTCACAGGTTTCACTTGCTTGACTATCTCCTCGTTCCCTCGTCTCCCACCCTTCCTTGCCTTTTCCTCATTCCCTTTCTTCGTTTCCAGCCTTTGATATCACGGAGGCGATGTAATACACCCGGGAATCTTTGCCAGTTGCACCTGTGCAGCGGAAAAGTGCAGAAAATCTTTTGACTCTCCGTAGTCCCTCGTATTCCATTGTTTCGGGCGGGGGCGGGCGGTGTTGGGTCTGGTGGTATTGCTGCAACAAATCTGTTCCGAGGAATTGCTGGTCAGGATAAAGAAAGGTAAAAGCAGAGAGTTGGTCCTGACAGGGAACGATCTTTTACGGTAAAGGAAGCACTCTAGATAATTAAGTTCTTTTTTTTTTCTTTAACTTTAAGCTGTTTCTCTTAACTGGGTATTGTTCCTGAGGAAAAACAAAACCCCGGACATTGCCAAATTCATACCCAAACGGCTAAATCATGAATGAGCCTCCCGAGCAGTAAACTTCCTCAACATCAGCCTCGTCATATATTTACACCGAATGCTCATCAACAACGCATCGAGCCTCTTACACATACTGCGCCATTTCCCTCGACCGTACACGCATTTTCTCTCTTCTTAAATGTAGAGTCTCTTTCTTTCCAATACTTCTTATGTCCTTTTAGATACTATATATGTACTGTAAGGTGTATTGTATACTCCATGTTTCTTCTTACTGGTCCATATAAAGTATATTCAATAAAAATACCTTGTTCTGACTCATTATTTTTAGTTTTCTGTAAAAGAAAACTATTGTGCCAGGCCTGTCCGTCGGCACTTTATTCTGTCCACACTTTTTTTTTTTGTCCGCCCTCATATCTTAAAACCTACTGAGGCTAGAGGGCTGCGATTGGGTATGTTGATCATCCACCCTCCAATCATCTAACATACCAAATTGCATCCTCTAACCTCAGTAGTTTTTATTTTAATCTAAGGTTAAAGTTAGCCATAATCGTGCTTCTGGCAACGATACAGGATAGACCACCACAGGGCCGTGGTTAAAGTTTCATGGGCCGCGGGTCATACAGCATTGTGCCTAGACCACCGAAAGATAGATCTGTTTTCGGTGGCCTTTATTATACGCTGTAACGGCTGTACAGAAAACTCGATTGCGCCGAAGAAACTTCAGCGCATTTTTACTTGTTTATTCTTGTGTTAGATGTTCATTATGTCTTCGTTCTTTGAATCAGTAATAAAACTAACTTTTAGGTTCGTTATCTTTCCAAGAGTGAGCGAAAACATTAGTCGAGTAACAGGCAAATTATTCTAAGAATTGGTTAATGTAAACACTTAGCTATTAATATATTCGAGTCATTGACATTTGCTTTCTACCCCACTAAAATTTCCACCAAGTAAATGTCTTGGGTGAAAAATTTCATGAAATTTTCCTATTCTGAATGAGGGTCTCGACAGATAATTAAATACTAAAAAAATAAGCGATATTTGTGCGCACATGTTTTCAGGACGTTAATGCTATTACCGGAGAGACCAATAACAGAATGGTTTATGGTTTTCTAGAAATGAATTCTTCCTTTTTCAGTATATTTTACCAAAATTAGGCAATAAACTCCCTAGGCACTCATGCGTTATTTTCACCAGAACAGTAACTGAGGCAAATTCAGCACTCTAAAGTACATTCTTTAGAAGAGAAGACCTAATATAATCCTAAGAACACCCTCAGTAGTTCTCGTCGAATTAATTTGCAAAATTGCCATAAACAACCTCTTGTTTGCCAAGAGAAGAAAAGAGTACGCTTAAGATGATGATGATGATGATGGCGCCATTGAAATAGGGATGAGAAGGTAGCAGATTTTTTTTTTAGAATATTTCCAGCCATTTCGCTCTAAAATTCCAGTAGAGTAATAACTTCCGCCCGTGTGATTGCGCCCCGTGTTCCAGGTACACTTTCTCTGGAGCCTTTTCTCTCTCTCTCTCTCTCTCTCTCTCTCTCTCTCTCTCTCTCTCTCTCTCTCTCTCGGCTGAGGATTATTTTGTTTCCAGGCGTCCGACGACGTCTGTTCTGGAAAACAGAGTAGCGAAATTTAATGAAATTCCTGGAAGGGCCAGAGGCAAGGAATCATTATTGTAGGGAACTTCATTTCTCAAATGGAATTACGTCAGTGAATTATGATTTTTTTTTTTAAATTCATGTGTTAGGTTAACCTTTTCACAATACAAATCGTAATTGCTGAGAGGGATTTTAGAAAACAGGATTTTCGAGTGATCTCTGTATCGACACCTTTTTTTTTTTTCCTATATACTAATCTGGTGTGGAGGTTGGACAGATACACATATTTTTATTATACAGTATGTATATATATATATATATATATATATATATATATATATATGTGTGTGTATAATATAGATGTATATATATATATATGTATGTATAATATATATATATATATATATATATATATATATATATATATATATATATATATATATATATATATATATCTATATCTATGTATATATATATAATATATATATGTATGTGTGTGTATATATACATATATATATATATATATATATATATATATATATATATATAAATTGAGTGACGATTTTTTATGGTTTTACAGATTTTCGTACCTGTCAAATTGCCGTATATATGACAGCACCATTTACAGAAATTTAAGGACAATACTGTGTTTTTGTTGGTCTGTAATAGAGGTATTTTGAAAACTCTTATTCAGTCTTTCGCTTTCATGCTCCCTATAAAATATTTCGCAATTGCCGATCCCCTTAGTACTTGATCGTACATGGCCTTACAGTGCACATAAATACTGGTATAAAGTGCTTAGGTTTTAGAATAATTCCTTTTTCCAACCATATTTATTTTCACCTAAAATTCTCACGTGAAAAATAAAAAATTGTTACACGCAATATTATGGGATTAACCATAATTTGTCCAGTAGTAAAAGGACAAATGAGCAATTCTTCGAGGAAGCAGAAAAATTATGTCCTATATTCCCAGCTAATCACCCCTCAGTGCAATTTCCGTTCCTGGATCAATTTCATTTTTGTGTTTTCTGTCCGCCATCATATCTTAAAAACTGCTGAGGCTAGAGGGCTGCAAATTGGTCTGTTGATCATCCACCTTCCTATCATCAGCCCTCTAGCCTCAGTAGTTTTTATTTTATTTAAGGTTAAAGTTAGCCATGATCGTGCGTCTGGCACCGCTATAGGTGCCAAAAACACAGTCCACCACCGGACCGTGGTTGAAAGTTTCATGGGCCGCTGCGCTGCTGGGAGTGTCATACAGCATTATACTCTGTACAGAAAACTCGATTGCGCCGAAAAAACTTCGGCGCATTGATTACTTCTTTATTCTTTTATCTCCTTACAGAAAAATAGAAAAGCGCAGCATTACAGGAGTACAATATTTCCTTTGATATTTCTGAATTTTTTTAAATAATTTTTTTCATTATTTCCTTTCTTCTTACAGGAGAGCAGCAGAGTGCAACTTCATGTGAGTACAATATTTTCATTGGCGTTCCTTAATTTATTGACCAATTTTAATATGCTATATTATAATTAGAAATATCTTACCTTTGCGAACATTCAAGAGATGCGGTTTTTTATTTTTTATATTTGAGTAGTTGCTAAAGCTTTTATTTGTAAAAAAAAATATGAAGTTATTAATTGTTTTATTGGTCCATGTAAAATAGAAAAAAATGTATTCGTGAGTATTCTTTATAATGATTATATAGCAGTTAAATCAGTCAATAGGTAAGGAAACTAATCGTTTTCAGATTAATATTTCAGTGATGAAAAGATTGATAAAAATGCAAGGCAGTATAGTGATGAAAATGATCAGGCACCATTTTTTTATCCTTTCAAATGTTTCCTCAAAATTCTGTAATTTTCTCATAATTTCGGTATCGTTTGACATTCGATGTAAATTTAATCCCCTTCAGAGTAAAACCCTCAGAATCCTTCTTGCTGCGCTTTTCATAAACTGTGCTGCCCGGGTATTTTTTATTTTATTTTATGATGGAGTCGCCTTTATGAATAGGTAAGTTATTATTTGTTTAGATTTTAGTAGCAGTATTAACCTGAAAACGAGTTACAGGCGTGTATTTGTTGGTTTAATAAGTAAAAAGCGACAGTGATGTACATGTGAGCGAGTGTATTTTTCCAGAATACAAAAAAAAAAAGGTTTTAAAACAGCATTCGACCGTTTGCACAACGGTCGAAAGCTCCCGCCCCTTTTTTTTAACCCTTTTTTTTTTGTATTTTGGAAAAATACATTCGCTCATATGTACATTATTGTGGCTTTTTACTCATTATTTCCGGTCACATAATGGTGATGCACCATGGATTTGTTGGTTTTGTACAATTGTTTTGGCTGTTACAGAAAACCTATTTTTATATAACTGTCTGGATATATATAATATTTTATTTAATAGTCAGTGTTCGGCATCACTACAATAACAGGTCATATGTGTCGGTCTAACTTTTCGCTCTCAGAAATTATATTTTATACTTAAGTAGCTATTATAAATAATGGGTTATTTAGGGTAGATTTCATATGAAGGTAAGGCTATGAACAATGGTCATTTAATGGATAGGTACAGCCTCATTTGCCGGGTGTTTAGCTAAAATATTAAGATAGAATTTACGAGATTACTCAGAGAATCTGATCTAAATTTTTTTATTTTGAAATTTGCCTGAATGGAATTACTTTATATATATATATATATATATATATATATATATATATATATATATATATATATATATATATATATATACTGTATATATATATATATGACATTTTTTTATCACACCGTGATTCATATACAGTCATGAAACTGCAAATGTCGCTTAATATCAAATCCACGCTGCCTCGGGAATATCCCCGATGGGGAATTACCACCGAAGGGGAATTTATAAGTGATAAATGGACGGACACTGCCGAGTCTCGATCCCGCGACACAGATGCGCATCCAGCAACTCCAGTCGATCGGGGATATTGCCGAGGCAGCATGGATTTGATATTAAGCGACATTTGTAGCTTCATGATTATATATATATATATATATATATATATATATATATATATATATATATATATATATATATATATATATATATATATATATATATATATATATATATATATATATATATATACACACGCATGTATGAATGGGTGTATATTATATATATACAGTATATATGTGTATGTGTGTTTGTGTGCACTCGCGTTTATTTGTGGGATAGACCATAAAGAACTCCTGAATACATTTCCCTATTTCAGATCCATCGGAACAAGCGATGCCTTCTGTGATTTATTTCCATATTATCAAAAACATTGAGTTTAGACAAATGAAATCTTTTCATTTTACCGCGACAATAAAATTGCTACCGAGAATTGATGATGCTTGTATACTTCATCAGTTCATTTTTACACTAATGTAAATTTTTGAAATATACGATGCTTATTACTAAGTAGATAGTAAATGTTTATAATTTTATAAAAGAATATTTCATATATTCTTATATAACGTATATATTAAAACAGCCAAGTTACGGATGCCTGTAAATCCCAGAATACCTCGTTAATTTTGGTTTCTTATTGGCGCGTGAGTTATGAAGTTTTAGTTTTCTGTAAAAGAAAACTACTGTGCCGGCTTTGTCTGTCCGTCCGCCCTTTATTCTGTCCGCACTTTTTCTATCCGCCCTCAGATCTTAAAAACTACCGAGGCTAGAGGGCCGCAAATTGGTATGTTGATCAACCACCTTTCATTCATCAAACATACCGAATTGCAGCCCTCTAGCCTCCTCAGTAGTTTTTATTTTATTTAAGGTTAAAGTTAGCCATAATCGTGTTTCTGGCAACGATATAGGACAGGCCACCACCGGGCCGTGGTTAAAGTTTCATGGGACGCGGCTCATACAGCATTATACCGAGGCCACCGAAAAGTAGATCTATTTTCGGTGGCCTTGATTATACGCTGTAGCGGCTGTACAGAAAACTCGATTGCGCCGAAGAAACTTCTCTTTGTCCATTTGTTATCGCTTGTCATGATTAAGCAACGGTCAAATGTCAATTTATATTTCTCTGATGCAAATTAGCTGAGTTTTCATTTTAAAATTGCTTGTTGGAAAATTTCCATTTTGTGTACTACAAACTTTGTTTCATTATAATCATACGAAAAAAAAAATGTTTGAACGATAATTGTTTTGCCGCAGCTAGAACATATGCTACTTGTTTTATAAATTGCACGAATTAATGACACTGCAACTCCCAATGAGCTAATTAATTTTGGACGCGGAGATTTCCACATATATAGAAATATTGCATCATTTTTATCCACGTGAGATTGCATTCCACTCAGATATATGGGATGATTTCGAGGTAAAATGAGATTTCCCAAAACTGACCATCATTCTGTTATTATGAAAGCGATTTAAATTGTTGATTAAGAAATGGCTATTTAAATTTTTAATGAAGGGTTAGTATCCTTTGCTAGATGATAATGCTGTCATGAATATTTTCATCGTCGAATGGAATGGAATATAGAGTTTAGGCCAAAGGCCATGCACTGATACATATGAGGTCATTCAGCGGTGGAAAGAAAATTGAGAGTAAGTAGGTTTGAAATGTGTACCTGGAGGAAAGCCTCGCAGTTGCACTATGAAATAATTGTTAGGAGAGGGTGGATAGCAGGATGGAAGAAAGATAATATGAATGGAGGTACAGCAAAAGGAATGAAAGGGGTTGCAGCTAGGAGCCGAAGGGACGCCGCAAAGAACCTTTAGTAATGCCTACAGTGCACCCCGTGAGGTGCACTGATGGCCCTACCTCCTGCTGGGTTCATTGTCGAAAACACGGTTGTAAATTAGTATAAAAATAAAAAAGCTAAGTTTAAAAGCAAGATTGAAGAATAACTGTTGACAATGAATTAATATATTTTTAATTAATGAAACAAAATATTGTTTACTTCTTCCTAATGAACACCATATTCTTTGGGAGCTTGAATTTCAAGTCAATGGCCCCTGTGGGCTTGTTCCATATAAATGCTGTCCTTCTTCTGAATAATAATAATAATAATAATAATAATAATAATAATATCCACCACTTATGCATACGCACATCATAGCCTACTTTTTTGTATGAATGCAAATTTATCAACAAAAGAGGCGTTAACAAGACTTAGTATTTTTGCATAATAATGCGGAAAAATAACTCATAGGTACTACTGAAGTGAGTATTGAAGTTTATTATTATAATTATTATTATTATTATTATTATTATTATTATTATTATTATTATTATTATTATTATTATTATTATTAAGCGATGTCAGGCAGGACAGCCGATCGAGGCTACGGCCTACCCCAACGACAAATCAAAGTCCATCGAAAAGAGGGCATCGTGCTTACCCCATATAAAAATGGGAAAAAGCACGTTAAAACGAAGAAGATTGTTATTATTGAAGGAGAAGAATAATAATTATCCTTGACAGCAGTTGTGAATTAGTTCGTGGACCAAGAGCCATTGGATTCAGTGCAATGGTAAAACCTAAAGAAACAATAAAGATTTTTAACTAGACTTAATTTTTTTTAGGGAACAAAGGACAGTCAGATAGGCACTTAATATATTTTTGCATAGACACAGAGAGAGAGAGAGAGAGAGAGAGAGAGAGAGAGAGAGAGAGAGAGAGAGAGAGAGAGAGAGGCAAAGCAGTTAAAATAAAAGACGAAGAACCTAATTTGATTCAGCCATCTCGAGTTTATTTCTTCCCATTTACTCTAATTATACTAATTTTATTTGAAATTAGATTCATTCTAACAATTTACTGAAAGGCAGAGTATGTTCTTTAATGGTTTTTCAAAATTATATCTGATTAATTTTTTTTTATTTTAAAATTAAATAATGAATTTTGAATCTTCTTTGATATTTATTTTGGCGAATGTGATTCGTATCTAAGGATATCAGAGGCTTGGATTAGAGAGAGAGAGAGAGAGAGAGAGAGAGAGAGAGAGAGAGAGAGAGAGAGAGAGAGAGATAATTATGAAAATTAGCTATAACTCAAAGATATGTAATTAATGATACAAATATTTTTGGTTCGAAAACCCAGGAATCCTCTGCAGTCATTCCAACTGCAAATTCCCAAACCGAGACCCACATTATTTCAGATTGGATCTTCTTCTATCTAACTGCTTTGTGTGTTGTTGATGTTTCTACAATGCAAACTTTGATATGTTCTTGGGAATGTTCTTGGGAATCACTTAGCACTTATATACATTTTATTTATAATTTTTTGGTTTTTATCATCTGAAAATGAACCTCGCATACGTGTTATTTTCCGCCCAAGTCTCTTAATTTGGATGTTATTTTGTTTGCTGAAATGTTCTTGCGAATCACTTAGCACTTACATATTTTTTAATTATCATTTTCTGGTTTTTATCCTTTGAAACCGATCGTCGCATGTTCCGCCCAGGTCCCTTAATTTGGATGTTATTATGCTTGCTATTTCATTTATTCTTTCATTCTATTTCTTTAAAGATGGAGAAGTAGTAAGGAGAATATACCTAAACATTAGGAAGAGAGAAATGAATATTGAGGTGAAATCTTAACACAAAATAAACTTAGATTCATTTTGAAATTTGCTTTCATCTTTTGAACTGTTTTATTAAAAAGTCGATGCCTGAACATTTTTCATCTTCTTTTCAAAACCAGAGATTTTGTTAAAATATATTAAGACTATCTCCTCTTGATCATGAACGTGCGTATAGTTTTGAATTATAAATTTCTTGAAGAAAGATGAAGAGCGTTCCTTTGCAAATCAGGATAATATTTAGTTATATCCATTACACACAGAGAGAGAGAGAGAGAGAGAGAGAGAGAGAGAGAGAGAGAGAGAGAGAGAATAATTATTCCATAGTCTCTAATTAAAACCTCTGGGTTTTCTTGAGATGTTGCAGCTGCATCATGGAATAAAAGAGAATCAATAAAACAAAGGTCCGATATTTCCCAGAGATTGGATCATCCTGTCTCCCCGCAGCTGTTGGTGTTGAGGGTTGTGCAGTGAAAGTAACTTTCTTTCTCTTGTGGAAAAATGATCGCTTTCTTTTTCATTTCTCTTTCTTATTCTTTTGGAAAGTATTCTGTTTTGTAATTTTTATTTAATTTAACGAGAGAGAGAGAGAGAGAGAGAGAGAGAGACCTCGATGTGTTGAGGTTTGCTCAGTTAAAGTTCCATTCTTTCTACAGTGGAAAAATTAACGCTTTCTTTTTCATTTTTTTGCTTATTCTTTTGGAAAATAATCTGTTTTGCTTGTGCAGCCATTTTTTATTCATCTGTAATAAGAGAGAGAGAGAGAGAGAGAGAGAGAGAGAGAGAGAGAGAGAGAGAGAGAGAGAGAGAGAGAGAGAGAGAGACCTCGATGGTGTTGAGGTTTGCGCAGTGAAAGTTCTATTCTTTCTCTTGTGGAAAAATGAACGCTTTCTTTTTGAAAGTAGTCTGTCCTGCGTAGTTTATCTCATTTTTATTTAATTTATTTTCAGAGAGAGAGAGAGAGAGAGAGAGAGAGAGAGAGAGAGAGAGAGAGAGAGAGAGAGAGAGAGAGTAATGAAAGTGAACCACAATTAAAAAAAAGATGTAAGACTAATGATTAAAAAATCTCCGTTTATAAAACTCAAGAATCCTTTGTAATCTTTCCGGCTGCAAATTTCAGATCCACATTATTCCATATTGGTTCATCTTCCCCTCAAATGCTGTGAATTCTTGAGGTTTCTGGAGTGGAACCTTTTATTTGATTTTGGCCATCATTGAGTTTTTTTGTTATTTTTGTTTTTTCTGATTTGTTCTGGAAAGAGTTATTTTGGGTTTTTATTTTTACATATGAACCTTGTAATTTCAAAATGACACCTGCGTTACCTACCAGGCTACAGGAACCTTGAAATTGAAAAATGACACATGGAAATGCCCGTTATTTTTCGTTTGTTTCTTGATTTTGATGATTTTATAATTGTCTTTTTATTTATTCTTTTATTCTATTTTTTGAAGGTGGAAAGTAATAGGGAGAAGATACCAAAACATGAGGTAGAGAAATGGGTATTGAGGTGAGATCTGGACAAAAACGAAACTTAATTTCATTCTGAAATTATCTTTCATCTTTTGCACTTTGAGGTCGATTTTGAATCATTTTGCCTCTTCCTTTCAAAGCTGAGATTCTACTTTATGTACACTAGAAATATCCCCCATTGTTCATTTAGAGAAAGATAATGAGAATTCCTTTGCACATTGGGAAAATATTTTAGTTCTCTATTAAAATATATATATATATATATATATATATATATATATATATATATATATATATATATATATATATATATATATATATATAGGCCGAATATATATATCGAATATATATATATATATATATATATATATATATATATATATATATATATATATATATATATATATAGAGATAGAGAGATAATTACCTCACGCCATAAGAGAGAGAGAGAGAGAGAGAGAGAGAGAGAGAGAGAGAGAGAGAGAGAGAGAGAGAGAGAAGAGAAGAGAAGAGAGAGAGAGAGAGACAAAAATTAATCAAAATAATGTAAGTGAAAGGTACAGAAGGCCCTGAAGTTGAGAGAGAGAGTCGGAGAGAGAGAGAGAGAGAGAGAGAGAGAGAGAGAGAGAGAGAAGTTCAGTATAGGAAACGAAATTTTATTTATTAATTAATAGTAAGTGAGAAAAATAAGGGTATTTTTACATTTTAAAATCTGAGATATTCTGAGACCCGGATCCCCGGAAGAGAAAGCTGAACCAAAAACAGTAAAAGCGAGTGTCCCATATTTCTTCAAAAGGGATCAGCTTCCTCCGAAACCGCTTTTGGCATTTCTATTGTCCGTCCCTGTTCGAATTTCATGTTTTTCTTTTGCAGTATCGGCGTTTTTTTTTAAATCGTTCATTTTTATTTATTTTCGATATAAATATTTTATAATTACAGTATTTACGTGCTCGAATGGCAATCCGGGAATTCTCTTTTCCCAATTCAGGTATAAGATTAGAAAGAATTGGGAGGAGAGATTGATGAGAGAGAGAGACAAAGCACTACAGTCAACATGGAGGTGGGAGAGAGAGAGAGAGATGGTATTCACTTATAGAGAGAGAGAGAGAGATTATAAGGAAAGCTATTAAGAAAAAGAGTAATGATAAAGAGTGAACGAAAAAGCCCAAGAACCCACTCTGGGCTAGTCGTCAGGAGCTTATTTCTTTTCATTTACTCTAATTGTCTTGATTTCATTCAAAATTAGATTCATTCTAACAAATCAGAAAGAGAAGACAGAGACTGATGTGATAAATAGTTTTTTTTTACTTTGGCAGAAATCTTCCAAACGCAAAACACCTGAGTTCAACGGTGGGTTGATGGGAGATGGTATTCTTATTTCGTTACTTTACTGTTTCAGAAATTATTACTGAATTTTAAATGGTCCTCTCATTTCTATTTTGTCAGATGTGATTAGGCTCTAATGTTTTGTGTTTGTGTTTGTGTGTGTGAGAGAGAGAGAGAGAGAGAGAGAGAGAGAGAGAGAGAGAGAGAGAGAGAGACAAAGAGAGAGAGAGAGAGACAGAGTTCGACGGGGGTTGAGAGAGAGAGAGAGTAATTATTCCATGCAGACTAAATCTAAAATCTCGGGGTGACCCAGAGATGTCGCAGCTGCATCTTGGAATAAGAGAGAAGCAATAAAACAAAGGTCCAATATTTCCCTGAGATTAGGTCATCCTGTCTCGACTGGTTAGTGTGCAGCTGTCGGTGTTGAGGGTTGTGCAGTGAAATTATCAACTTTCTGTGAAAATATATTCTTGTGGAAAAGAACGCTTGATTGTTTCTTTAAATAGTCTTTTTCTCTTTTCTGGTTTTGCAAACAAATTTGATGGGAGATGGTATTTTGACTGGTTAGTGTGTTGTAGTCCTGATTCCTCGTCCGTATTCAACGGTGGACTTTTTTTATTAATTTTTTTTTTTGATTTTGATGAGAGAGAGAGAGAGAGAGAGAGAGAGAGAGAGAGAGAGAGAGAGAGAGAGAGAGAGAGAGAGAGAGAGAGAGAGAGAGAGAGAGAGAGAGAGAGAGAGAGAGAGAGAGAGAGAGAGAGAGAGACCTAGATGGTGTTGAGGAAATTTTATTTATTAATTTTCTGAAAAAAGCTCCATCATTTTTCTGAGATATTATGGAGAAATGAACCAAAAACAGTAAAAGCTATCATATTTTTTGGATCATTCCTCCTTTCTATTATGTTGGAAAACAGTCTGTTCTTCGTGTTTATATAATTTTTAATTAATTTACTTGGTGAGAGAGAGAGAGAGAGAGAGAGAGAGAGAGAGAGAGAGAGAGAGAGAGAGAGAGAGAGAGAGAGAAACCTCGGATCAAGGCTGTATGTTTTATAGATTTTTTATAGAAAATGAATCACCGTCAGGTGCCCTTTGAGTTACCGCTACTTGAGCACAAACTGTGAAAAAAATACTTTGTTATATATAAATACTTGAATTAATGACACTGCAACTCCCAGTGATGGAATTAATTTAGACGCGGAGTTTTATAAATATTCCGAAACATAACATAATTTTTATACGATGGAAATTGCATTCCTTGAAAACAAAATGAATAAATTAGAGGTAAAATGGAATTTGAGGGTTATGCAGAACAGAAAGAACGCAACATTCAGGTATTACTTTTGAAAATTTTTTGGAATGATCAGTTTTTTTTTAATTTTTTTTTTTTTTTTTTTTTGAAGATTACTAAGAGAGAGAGAGAGAGAGAGAGAGAGAGAGGTACCTAGATGGTGTTATTCTGTAGGGAAAATGCTGGAGAAATGAATATTTGCATCGTCGAAATCACTGTTGAAATTTAGTCTGGAAAATACATTACGTTACTACTATAAAGAATAAAAAGATTAAAAAATCAAGGCATGTTTTAAACAATGAAAAGAATCAGAGGTGCCCTTGAGTTAGACTTGAGCACAAAGTGAAAAATACTTTGATAACAAAAATAATAAAAATAATATAGCGGAGTTTTAAAAAGAAACATACAGAATGCTGTGAAACTGAAATTAGAGAGAGAGAGAGCAGAGAGAGAGAAAGAATGATCATTTAATTTTTATGAAATTACTAACTGGTAATATTAAAATGCTAGCATGAAAATCGTCGAAATCACTGTTGAAATTTAGAAAATACATTACATAAAGAATATAAAGATTAAAAAAACAAAAGAATAAAAGATTAAAAAAGGCTGTCAAACAATGAGAGAGAGAGAGAGAGAGAGAGAGAGAGAGAGAGAGAGAGAGAGAGAGAGAAGAGAGAGAGAGAGAATGAACAAAACGATTTTTCCATTCTTGAAAATCTGCGGTGTTCTGAGACCCGGATCCCCGGAAGAGAAAGCTAAACCAAAAGCAGTAAAAGCGAGTGTCCCATATTTCTTCAAAAGGGATCAGCTTCCTCCGAAACCGCTTTTGGCATTGTTGCTCTTCCTGTTCCGATTTCTTGCTTTTCTTTTGCAGTATCTGCGTTTCTTTTTTTTTTTTTTTTTTTTTTTTTTTTTTTTTACAAAATTATTATTAATTTCATTTTTTTTATTTTTGAAATACACAAATCAAATGTGGTCGTTTATGTGTCCAATGGACGGTACAGGCATTTTCTTTTTTCAATTTTGGAAGGAGATTAAAAAGAATGAGAGAGAGAGAGAGAGAGAGAGAGAGAGAGAGAGAGAGAGAGAGAGAGAGAGAGAGAGAGATTTTAAATAAAGTTAAGTATACCTTAGTTTAACCAGACCACTGAGCTGATTAACAGCTCTCCTAGGGCTGGCCCGAAGGATTAGATTTATTTTAAGTAGCTAAGAACCAATTGGTTACCTAGCAATGGGGCCTACAGCTTATTGTGGAATCCGAACCACATAACGAGAAATGAATTTCTGTCACCAGAAATAAATTCCTCTAATTCTTCATTGGCCGGTCGGAGAATCGAACTCGGGACCAGCAGAGTTCCAGCCGGGAACGATACCAACCCGTCCAATGAGGAACTACTAGATTCATTCTAACAATTCACAATGAGAAGATACAGGCTGTCGCTGTTTCTTATACTTCTAGTTTTCTTTCATTTCGTTACATTAGTGTTTCAGAAATTATTACTGAATTTTGAATGGTCATCACATTTTTATTTTCTCTAATTTGATTAGGCGTTAATATCCATGAGAGAGAGAGAGAGAGAGAGAGAGAGAGAGAGAGAGAGAGAGAGAGAGAGAGAGAGAGAGAGAGGCCTCGATGGTGTTGAGGTTTGTACAGTGAAAGCTCCATTGTTTCTCTTGTGGAGAATTGAACGCATTCTTTTAGCATTTCTCCTTCCAATTCTTTTTGAAAGTAGTCTGTTCTGCGAATTTTTGTAATTTTTGATTAATTTATTTTGAGAGAGAGAGAGAGAGAGAGAGAGAGAGAGAGAGAGAGAGAGAGAGAGAGAGAGAGAGAGAGAGAGAGAGATCAAGGGTGTTTATTTTCTAGTAAATGAATCACAGTCATTGTCTTTTGAGTTGGCATTACTCGAGCACAACATATGAAAAAAATCCTTTGTTATGTATTAATTACATTAATTACTTGAACTAATAATATTGCAACTCCCAGTGAGGGAATTAATTTAGATCCTGAGATTTTTAAATATTCAAAAACATTACATAATTTTTATCCGATGGAGATTGCATTCCTCGAAAACAAAATGAGTTAATTAGAGGTAAAATGGAATTCCCCAGAACTGAGTAACATTCAGGTATTACGAAAGGGATTTAAATAGTTGACTAATAATGGCCATTTAATTTTTATATTAAGAATATCATTCGGTACCATATTTAAATGTTGGCATGAATATTTGCATCATCGAAATCACGACTGTAATTTAGTATGCAAAACACATTACGTTATGACTATAAGGAATAAAAAGATTAAAAAGGTGCATCAAACAATGAACAGAGAGAGAGAGAGAGAGAGAGAGAGAGAGAGAGAGAGAGAGAGAGAGAGAGAGAGAGAGCAGAGAATAATAAGAATAATGTAGCTAAAAATTACAGGAGGCTGTGAAGCTGAGAGAGAGAGAGAGAGAGAGAGAGAGAGAGAGAGAGAGAGAGAGAGAGAGAGATGACAAAAAATAATCAAAATAATGTAGCTAAAAAGTACAGAATGCTGTGACGTTGTGTGTGTGTGTGTGTGTGTGTGTGTGTGAGAGAGAGAGAGAGAGAGAGAGAGAGAGAGAGAGAGAGAGAGAGAGAGAGAGAATAAACAAAATGATTTTTCCATTTTTGAAAATCTGCGGTGTTCTGAGACCCGGATCTCCGGAAGAGAAAGCTAAACCAAAAGCAGTAAAAGCGAGTGTCCCATATTTCTTCCAAAGGGATCAGCTTCCTCCGAAACCGTTTTTGGCATTGTTGCTCTTCCTGTTCCAATTTCTTGCATGTCTTTTGCAACACCGGGCTTTTTTAAAAAAATATTATTTTAATTAATTCTTAGAATAAATGTATTGTTTAATTTGTATCCATTTGGGCATTACAGGCATTTACCATTTTGAGCTTAGGAATAAGATTAGTAAGAAGTAGGAGAGAGAGAGAGAGAGAGAGAGAGAGAGAGAGAGAGAGAGAGAGAGAGAGAGAGAGAATATAATAAATATGCCATGGAGTCTCTACATCTTGGAATAAGAGAGAAGCGATAAAACACAAGTCTAATGTTTCCCTGAGATTTGATCATCCTGTCTCCCGCAGCTGTTGGTGGTGAGGTTTGTGCAGTGAAAGTTCCTTTCTTTCTTTTAGTGAAATACGGAACGCCATCTTACTGCTTATCGTTTTCCTATTCTTTTTTAAAAGTGGTCTCTTTTGTGTATTTATTTCATTTTTAATTTATTTATTTTGGAGAGAGAGAGAGAGAGAGAGAGATATCCGGAAGAGAAAGCTAAACCAAAATCAGGAAAAGCCAGTGTCCCATATTTCTTCAAAATGGATCAGCTTCCTCCCAAACAGTTTTTTGACATTGTTGGGTTTCCTGTTCCCATTTCATGCTTCTGTTTTGCAGTATGGTTTTTTTTTTTTTTTTTTTTTTTACAAAACTTTTTATTAATTTTTTTTTTAATTTTTGCAATACATAAATCAAATCTGATCGTTTATGTGTCCAGTTGACGATACAGGCATTTTCTTTTTTCCTTTTTGGAAGGAGATTAAAAAGAATGAGAGAGAGAGAGAGAGAGAGAGAGAGAGAGAGAGAGAGAGAGAGAGAGAGAGAGAGAGTTTCTTTTTACACTTTAGGAAGGAGATTAAAAAGAGAGAGAGAGTTTCTTTTTACACTTTAGGAAGGAGATTAAAGAGAGAGAGAGAGAGAGAGAGAGAGAGAGAGAGAGAGAGAGAGAGAGAGAGAGAGAGAATAAACAAAACGATTTTTCCACTTTTGAAAATCTGCAGTGTTCTGAGACCCGGATCCCCGGAAGAGAAAGCTAAACCAAAAGCAGTAAAAGCGAGTGTCCCATATTTCTTCGAAAGGGATCAGCTTTCTCCGAAACCGTTTTTGGCATCGTTGCTCTTTCTTTTCCAATTTCTTGCTTTTCTTTTGCAACATCGGCCTTTTTTAAAAAAATATTTTAGTTTATTTTTGGAATAAATGTATGGTTAAATTTAAGTGTCCATTGGACGTTACAGGCATTTACGTCTCTGAGCTTAGGAATAAGATTAGTAAGAATTAGGAGACGGAGAGAGAGAGAGAGAGAGAGAGAGAGAGAGAGAGAGAGAGAGAGAGAGAGAGAGAGAGAGAGAAATAAATATAATAAATATGCCATGCAGTCTCTACATCTTGGAATAAGAGAGAAGCAATAAAACAAAGGTCCAATATTTCCCTGAGATGCGATAATCCTGTCTCCCGCAGCTGTTGGCTGTGAGGTTTGTGCAGTGAAAGTTCCTTTCTTTCTTTTTGTGAAATACGGAACGCCATCTTACTGCACATCATTTTAATATTCTTTTTTAAAAGTGGTCTGTTCTGCTTATTTATTTAATTTTTTATTTATTTATTTATTTATTTATTTTTTTTTTTTTGAGAGAGAGAGAGAGAGAGAGAGAGAGAGAGAGAGAGAGAGAGAGAGAGAGAGAGAGAGAGAGAGAGAGAGAGAGATCCGGAAGAGTTAAGCTAACCCAAAAACAGTAAGAACGAGAACGAGTGTCCCTTAGTTCTTCAAAAGGGACCAGCTTCCTCCGAAACAGTTTTTGGCATTGTTGAGTTTTCTGTTCCAATTTCATGGTTTTCTTTGGCATTATCTGTTTTTTTTTTCTTTTACAAAATTATTATTAATTTTTTTTTTTAAATTGTGAAGTTCATAAATCAAATCTGATTGTTTTTGTGTCCAATGGACGATACAGGCATTTTCTTTTTTCACTTTTGGAAGGAGATTAAAGAGAGAGAGAGTGAGAGAGAGAGAGAGAGAGGTTTAAAGCAAAGCTATTAAGAAAAAAGAGTAGCGACAAAGAGCGAACGAAAAAGACCATGAACCTAATCTGGGCCAGTCATCAGGAGCTTATTTCTTCCCTTTTGCTCTAATTGTCCTAATTTCATTCATACTTTATAATCTTTCTTTTCTTCATTTAACTTTTTTGGAAATAACTACTGATTTTAAGTTTCCAACTGATTTTTATTTTGTCAGTTGTAATCAGACTCAAATATTATGAGAGAGAGAGAGAGAGAGAGAGAGAGAGAGAGAGAGAGAGAGAGAGAGAGAGAGAGAGAGAGAGAGAGACTTCGGAGCAATGGTGATTTACTGTCCACAATATGCGTCACAGTCACCAATATGAAATAAGATCTGTTATTTTGCAGAGGAATGGGAACAATATAATTAATCTACGCATAAAAAGGGCTATTAATATTTGGCAATTGTTTTTTTAAATACATGATAAATTTATTTTAAAACATAGAACTGTTGAATGTATTTGGAAACGTATCATCGTAAAATTCAAGTCAATTGCTTCAGACCACTTACAGTAATTTTTCTGCATTTTATAATTCCTGGTTTGATTGTGCGTGTTCGTGGTCTTTTGAGATGTGATGTTTTTTATAGTGACGGGGACATGTGTTTATGCTCTTGTAGACACAGGACTTGTATATAAACAAAAGCTCCTTTGTCCATTTATTAGTTTGTTATAATTATGTGACAGTCGAATGTCAACGCATGTTCTGTCGTGTACATTAGCGAAGCTCTGAATGAGAAATTGTATATTAGAAGTTTTTTTTTTTTTTTGCTACAAGTTTTATTGTTTTATTAGAATCATGATGAAAATGTTAACCGGTAATGGTTTTGCCCTACATAAGCACCAACTATAAAAACAAAATAGTTTGGCACATGAATTATATGAATGAATGCTAGTGCAACTCCAGTGATCTGATTAATTTTAGACGCAGATTTCTAAATATATAATTTTTTATATTGGTGTAAATTCCATTCATTTCCAATAGACAATTACGAGTCAAATGAAATTCCCGTGAAACCGAGTAACATTCAGTTACCAGGAAAATGATTCAAATTGAACAAGAATTGCCATTTAAATTTTTGATGAAGGATTAGCATCCGGAACCAGATGTAAATGGTGGCATGGATATTTTCATCGTGTAAAAAACACGTTCGTAAATTTGTGTAAAAAAAACACATGACGTTACAGTTACAATGAAAAAAAAAAATCTTTTCTAAAATCTTGAATTACAAAAGCTGGCAACGAATTGGACAGAGTTAATTCAAACCAGTATATATTTCTGATGTCAAAAAAAAAATCTCCTTTTCTAAAGTTCAGGAATCCTCCACGAGACATTCCAACTGCAAATTCCCAAACTGGGAACCAATCGAAAACAAAGAGACTCACGTTTCTTCAGATTGGATCATCTTTGTTTGCCACCCGCTGTGGGTATTGTTGAGGTTCCTGCAATGCAACTCTCATCTTTAGCTCGGGCAGCTCAGAATTTCCTTTCTCTCATTTTTTCTCTTTTTTTTTTAAAGAATCTTCCCATGCCTGTAATTTTTACTTTTTACCTGTTTATTACTTTCATAAAAGATTCATGTATATCACTTTCATAAAAGGTTCATTTTATGCCAATCATTTTTCTGTAATGTCTCTTGATCTGAATTTTTCTCGTATCATTTTATTTCCTCGTTCTTTCTTTGAAGGCCAAGAAATAACATGAGGAAGATACAAGTAAATGATAGAGAGAGAGAGAGAGAGAGAGAGAGAGAGAGAGAGAGAGAGAGAGAGAGAGAGATTATTCTTTGCAGTTCTCAATGACGAAATTTGTCTCTACATCTAAAATCCTGGGGTCTCCCCGAGATGTTGCAGCTGCAACTTGGAATAGGAGGGAAGCAATAAAAAAATATTCAGTATTTTCCTGCAAGCCCTGAAGTTTCTGCAATGCAGCCTCCATACTTTCTGGTATATAATATAGAATGTTTTATTTCTGCTTCTGTCTCTGTCTCTCTCTCTCTCTCTCTCTCTCTCTCTCTCTCTCTCTCTCTCTCTCTCTCTCTCTCTCTCTCTTGGAATGTAATCTCTTCTACATATTTATTAGTCAGTAAGTCTACATATTTTTTTTCGCTATCAGTCTAACTTTCCCTCTGTCTGTGTTCCTCCGTCATTCTGTCCGTTAGCGTGTCTGTCACGCTTATCTCATTTCACTGTTATATGGATTTCAACCTTGGAACATTAGTAGACCGTCGCGCACAATTGGCCATAAAGGGAGACAGCCAGTTCGTTTGTCCAATAGTAGACCATCGCCCACAATTACACATAAAGTGTGATAGGTGAAGTGTGCTGGTGATTTCTGTTTGTCCGTCATTGTGTCTGTCCTGCTAACTTGTCATCTCGACTCCTGTATGGTGGAGGTGATTTCAATCAAACCTTCAGTCCTCCACCTGTACAACGACGGTGATTTCGTTTCTGCAACATTTCATGAATGATATTGCTCTTGGAGAGAAGTGGATCCGGAAGTATTTTCCCGAGATGTAATCGAGTACCGGGACCTTTCTCTGAAGAAAGCGGGACGCCATACCTAAAAACTAACCATAGAATTTTCTTGAAAATAATTTCAATATGTTTCCCAAACGCAAATTACCTAAAGGCTCTTAGATACAATGTAACCCAACCCAATCCAACCTAACCTAACCTGACCTGACGTAGGGGCATGGCAAAAAAAAAAACAGGGCGGAGGCATAGACCGCACCAGTACTCTAAGTATGTCTCTCTTAATGTTGTTTTTCCAATGATTGATTTGCTTTGAGAGAGAGAGAGAGAGAGAGAGAGAGAGAGAGAGAGAGAGAGAGAGAGAGAGAGAGAGAGAGAACGTAATTTAGGGCTATTAACATAACATTTCTTCCCACTCATTTGTTTATTTATTCATTCATTTATTTATTTTATGGATGAGGTGGGGTTATTATTTTGTCATTCTACTAAATATTGGAGGAAAGTAATACATTTTGTTGATGGGGGATTAATGCTAAACAATAGTTTTATTTACTTACTCTATTTTATTAAACATTTTTCCGGTTTTAATGTTATGGCAGATCATATATTTCATATATTTCTTATGATGACACCTTCCTGTACTTTTACTTGCAGATAGATAGATAAATAGATAGATAGATAGATAGATAGAGACTAGAGACTGCGCACAAAAGATGAGAGGACGTAGGTAGAGAGAGAGAGAGAGAGAGAGAGAGAGAGAGAGAGAGAGAGAGAGAGAGAGCGAGCTGGGATTTTTAAGAGAAGGTGGAAATGGAAGATTGTAAGCGAAATGAAGACAAATAAAGATGGAATAGAAGAGGAAAAAGAAAGCGGAGGACAGACAGGGGTGGAAATGGAGAGAGAGAGAGAGAAAGAGAGAGAGAGAGAGAGAGGAAACGTGTATTGGCTCCCATCTTAAACCTATACCTTAACTAAGGAATGAATTGCCTTCTTATTCATATCCGAATTATTTAGAAACAAAAGCATATAACTTTACTCCCCGATGACAATTTTCTTCAAAACAATAGATTATATAAGCATATCGATCATTCAGTCAACCATCGGAGGCCGTCCCTTTCCTTACTATCCGTCCATTATTATTATTATTATATTATTTATTATTATTATTATTATTATTATTATTATTATTATTATTATTTGTCTTTTGTCCTGTATTTCTTAGGTTTTTTAGTCTTCCAGAATAATTACCTGACTTTTATTCTTTAGTTTTCTTTCATTATTTTCTTAAAGGTTTGCTTGATCGTTTCAGCCTTTAGGTTTTAGTTTTCTGAAAAGAAAATTATTGTGCCGGCTTTGTCTATCCGTCCGCACTTTTTCTGTCCGCCCTCAGATCTTAAAAACTATTGAGGCTAGAGGGCTGCAAACTGGTATGTTGATCATGCACCCTCCAATCATCAAACATACCAAGTTGCAGCCCTTTAGCCTCAGTAGTTTTTATTTTATTTAAGGTTAAAGTTAGCCATAATCGTGCGTCTGGCAACAATATAGGATAGGCCACCACCTGGCCGTTGTTAAAGTTTCATGGGCCGCGGTTCATAGAGCATCATACCGAGACCAGCGAAAGATAGATCTACTTTCGGTGGCCGTGATTATACGATGTACAGAAAACTCGATTGCGCCGAAGAAACTGCGGCGCATTTTTTTACTTGTTTTTCCCTAATTATATTTCATCATTTTACTGCAAATTTCCTTCCTGTGTTCCTTCTCCCTTTCAGTCTGTCCGGTCTCATTCCCTGCATTCCTTGCCACGTTGGAGGGCTTTGAATATTTCATGAGCACATTTGCAGTCTTTTTGCTTCAAGTATCTTTCCGCTCCGCCGTGAAGTTCTCTTTGCATTTGCAATCTTGTAAACTTAGTTTGATAATTCCGGTTCGCTGGTTTTTCTCTCATCTTCAGTCATCTTCATTGACCTTGACTTGGTCTCTCTCTCTCATTTCCCATTCCCTTTTCCCTCATGAAAAATGTGAATGTGAAAATATAATACTCGTTTACAACTCTGATAAATTATTGGTCATTCATAGCATCAATGGAGATCAGGATTTAAGGAAAAGTCCATATGCGATGGTGAGTGATGATCAAGGGTCATAGTAGTTGAGTGGTATTGCTTGAACTGTATAGTTTGGTGGTCCCGAGTTCAAAGGGGCTGCTCATCGCTTGGTAGATTTCACGAGCAAATTACCTTACTGTCTCGGTTCAGTGTTGGTTTCAGCCTCCCACCGCAGACCCCACACTGCACCAGTAACTGACCATGATATAGAGCCAGTGATTTTTCATCGCCCTGGTGGAGGCGCGAACTCGCGACACCCGGGTGGCATGTCACGACACTAGCGACCATACCAGTGGAATCAGAAGCAAGTAATAAAGAGAAAAAAATATGGTTAAGTGCAGAACTACATTATATTTTCGAAAACGTAATTAGTTCTTCACTTAAGTCTAAAATGCATGTTAAAAGAGTAATCATAAAACCAATATTTTGCTCCCGTTCTGTGTGACAGTAAATAAATCTAGTAATGAGTTTCTGTAGCTGCGGTCAACGATTCTGAGGGCTTCATTGTCGTGACCTGGCAGTCCATGAGCCAACAGTGCGGCCGATTTCGTGAGGATAGTTTGCCGAAGGTACCTAAACCCAAGGCCAAGAGAAAGAGTAGGTCTGCTCACTTCCCCCCACAAATCCCCCATATAAGCGGAGCTTTGTCTACCTCCTTATAGCGTCAGCAGGTGAATTGCCGTAATGAGCAGGTACCTCTAAGATACGTCATCGCCTACGTAGTTACCCCAGCTGGGAGGCGACTCCGCCCAATTGGGTAGACCTTGTCTCTGTGCCATGGAAGCTTCCCACACTTTGCCGACAGTCTGCCGCCACTTGCAGCGTACCTGGTTTTCATATATTCAGAGGACATAAAGTCAAAATTCAAATGCATGTGCACCATTGGTCTGTTAGTTACTATGTAAATTTCCTGGCCGCTGATTGGTCAGCAGTCCACATAAATACCACAGTCGTTTGTTAATAAATAATAACTCGTAAGATCTCTCGTCTTAATCATCCCGCTAAAACATTGTCGCTCTTGGTCTTGCCTAAACATTTAGACTGAGTTGGCGCGGCTGTAGGCACACCTACACCACTGTAATCTACCTCTAGCATTATTAGACAGTCTGTTATTGTGCAGTCTACTTGTCTCTACGCTTCAACAGTCTACATCTTTATGACACTAATTTCACTCGCCTAGTCGTCTACCTCAGCCAATCTCACCTCAGGCTAATTACAGTTTTTATGAAGTACGCAAATTAATCCTTTCGTAGAATATGAGAACCTCAGTAGATCACATGTTGATGAGTCTGAACGCTTGAGGCAAATCAGGATTGCGCTCGTTCTGTTTTTCATTATAATCGTCCTTGGGATTATCATCATTCTGGAATTAATGATGAGTACTCCCACTTGTTGACCCAGTAATTTGTCTTTTCCTTAATTAATTTGTAGTGATGTTAATAGCATATGTCACTGCTGATGATAACGGCGTTATTGGCACTGAAAAATAAAATCAGTGACGATTCTGGTCGCGATATAATTTGTAAAAGTCTTGCTAGGAGCTTTGGAGAGCAGACGAAGTTTTTCGAAATCCCTCGGCATATCTTGTGATAAGTCTAGACAACAAAATTATTATGAATTTGATGAATCTTGAAGTGAGTTTATAAGGTGTTTATGATATGATAAATTAAATCAGTTATTATTATAATTATTATTATTATTATTATTATTATTATTATTATTATTATTATTATTATTATTATTATTATTTGCTAAACTACTCCTATCTTCTTTACAAGCTCATTGCTAGCGACGGGGAAGTGTTATGTTCCTTATAATAAATAGTATTATTATTATTATTATTATTATTATTATTATTATTATTATTATTATTATTAAACTTCTCCTTTCTTCTTTATGGGATCACTGCCAGCGACGGGGAAGTGTTCTGTTCCTTATAATAAATCGTATTATTATTATTATTATTATTATTATTATTATTATTATTATTATTATTATTATTATTATTATTATTATTTGTAAACTACTCCTTTCTTCTTTATGGGATCATTGCTTGCGACGGAGAAGTGTTCTGTTCCTGATAAATGATAAATTATTATTATTATTATTATTATTATTATTATTATTATTATTATTATTATTATTATTATTTGCTAAACTACTATCTTCTGTACGGGCTCATTGCTAGCGACGGGGAAGTGTTATGTTCCTTGTAATAAATCGTATTATTATTATTATTATTATTATTATTATTATTATTATTATTATTATTATTATTATTTGGCAAGCTACCCCTTTTTTCTTTATGGGATCATTGCTAGAGACGGGGAATTGTTCTGTTCCTTATAATAAACCGTATTATTATTATTATTGTTATGATGATGATGATTATGATGATGATGATTATTATTATTATTATTATTATTATTATTATTATTATTATTATTATTATTATTATTATTATTATATTATTTGGTAAACTACTCATTTCTTCTTTACAGGATCATTGCTAGCCAAGGGGCAGTCATCTGTTTCTTATAATAAACTCGTATTATTATTATTATTATTATTATTATTATTATTATTATTATTATTATTATTATTATTATTACACTGCCATCTTATAACAGTAGTTTTTACCGTTGCTGAAAAAGTCGAACCAATTAACTATAAATTTGTCAAACGCCAAACCCAGCCGTCTTTCAGATCACCAGCATGGCTTCGGGAAGGTTAAGCCTCCAGGGAGGTTTCGAGCTTGAACGGTGTTGGATAATCCCATCCTATCACATATATCTCCATTTCATTTGACAGATCTGACGTCTGAAAGGGAATGCAGTCATATCTGATGCATTGGTAAAGCGTCATGCATAGCTGTGCATGTGGGAAGGTTGTCCGTGTGTGTTCTGTGTTTGTCCGTCACTGTGCATTTTTTTTATACCATTATATTTTTATGAATTTTCCAAAAGTAAAATTTCTGGGTCCAAAATCCTTACATTCTGTACTTCCACTTTAACCTCTCTCATCACTTTCGAGCTGTAAAATATGGACTTTATATTTGACTGACTAAACTAATGGACTTTCGGATGACTTATAGGTTAGTGAGTTTGTGACTGGGCCATGAACTTGTCATTCCCGTTCCAGAAACACACTTTATCGACAGAAAATAATCGGAGTTATCCACCATCTTAGGAATCAATATGGAGTCTTCATCATTTCAACAGACGGAACGATCTTGGAAAGGGGTTAATTAGAGACCGGTAGAGGAAATGAGATCCTTTAACAGTATTCAGCGAATGCCTAGTTTTAAAAGTTATAGTAGTACTAGTACTAGTAGTAGTAGTAGTAGTAGTAGTATCGATTTTCGTTGCTAGGGAGAGGGGAAACAACAATTACAACGACCAAACGACAGGGGATACAAGAAAAATGTATAGGGCGTCTCAAGAGCACCAGAACTCGAGAAGGTAATCTTCCAAAACCCTCGGGCGGTTGAGGGAGATAGGAGTTAAAGAGGATTAGCCCGTAGGATTTCAGTCCGCTCTCTCTCTCTCTCTCTCTCTCTCTCTCTCTCTCTCTCTCTCTCTCTCACACACACACACACACACACACACAACCCTAGCTACCTTACGAGGGAAGAAACGGTTTGAACCCCTTCCTTAGATATCCAAAATGCATCATTTAAGTTTAGCAGTCAATTAGGGAAGTGATTGCTGTTAGAATGTTTCAGTTAGAAGTTGAGAATGTAGAGAGAGAGAGAGAGAGAGAGAGAGAGAGAGAGAGAGAGAAGGTTGGCAGATGCCATTGATTAGCTCTTTGTCCAAATGTTTGCTATTATGGGATGAAAACGACAGAGACTCGGTTAGGTAATCCTCACCCTACCGGTCTGAAACCAGTTCATCTCTCTCTCTCTCTCTCTCTCTCTCTCTCTCTCTCTCTCTCTCTCTCTCTCTCTCTCTCTCTCTCTCTTCAGTAATTTGCATATACATTGATCTCTCTGTGCAACAATTAGATCGATGAGGAACATAATTTATTTGTAATTTTGTAGACAAATTCTAATTTCGAATTCCATGGATGGGAAGACGAACTGCTGGTGACTTAATGCTATTGCTAATCAGGCTCATTGAATCTCATTTCTCTCTCTCTCTCTCTCTCTCTCTCTCTCTCTCTCTCTCTCTCTCTCTCTCCAGTTATTATTAATTCTAGCGGCGCTGTGAGACAGTCCGACAACAATTAAGCAAATGAAAAGACCCATTAAACCAGAAATGAGTAAAAATGAAAGCTTTGAAAAGAGAGAGAAAGAAGAGTTCTGTTCTTCTGCCGACAAAAGACGATCACTTTTCTCTGGCACTTGTTAGAAGAAGCCTAATCTGGAGTTCAATTAATTAAATTACAATAAATGGGAATCAATAATCTCCTGATGACTGGGCCAAATTAGGTTCATGGACTGTCTCTCTCTCTCTCTCTCTCTCTCTCTCTCTCTCTCTCTCTCAAACACAATTGGTTCACATGGTGCAAGGGAAACCTAACCAGTTTCACAAACTAAGGAACCAGCGTTCGATCCCAAAATTGGTCGAGTAAAGGAAAGGGAAGGTTATGTCCATTAAAAAAATGCATTATATTATACGTTGATCTCTTCAGTGATGTGGTACCTTTGTTGTCAATCGACTGTCGTTGGTCGCAGCCTTTTATGGAAAGAAAGTATAGAGGACAAAATGAATGATATAATGATACTCTGTCAAAATGCACGAGTTTATATCTCAGTAATTTTAGAAATTTGTGTCCTGTTTGTTTTGTATAACACTCAGTAATACTGGTGTCTCTCATCTCGTTTTCAGTGAAAAAAGAAATGAATAAATCATAAAATCATATATATATATATATAAATAATCTTATTACAACTTCCACATTTAAGAGGTAGAAGAAGAAACCTTATAGAGAGAGAGAGAGAGAGGCCAAAAAAAACGACAAAAGGCGACTTCTGTCTTTCAGAAACTATTTTGTCTTATTTTATCCCTGAGTCTTCTTTCAAGAAGAAATGATAGATCAGACTCAACAACATCCAAGAGAGAGAGAGAGAGAGAGAGAGAGAGAGAGAGAGAGAGAGAGAGAGAGCAAAAGTTGGATTGCAGAAACCTCAACAATGCCCGGAGCAGTTGGGGAGGAAGTTGGTCCAATCTGAAGAAATGTCAGTCTCTTTGTTTTGTATTGGTTCCCATTTCGGGAATTTGCTTTTTGGAATGTCTTGTGGAGGATTCCCATGGATTAGAAACGGAGATTTTTATCATTAGTTGTATATCTTGTCTTGAGGTATAAGTTAATTTTTCTTTCTTACTCTTTCGTAAATGCAAAGAAAGTTTAACTTTAATTCTCTCTCTCTCTCTCTCTCTCTCTCTCTCTCTCTCTCTCTCTCTCTCTCTCTCTCTCTCTCTCTCTCAATTATTTTAAAACTTAGAGGCGATGTGAATCAGTCACGATAATTAATCAAATGAAGAGGCCAATTAAACCTGAAATGAGTCAAAGTAAAAAGTAAAAGAAAAAAGAAAATGAAGTGCTCCGTTCTTCTGCCAACAAAAGGCGACCACTTTTCCCTGACACTTGTTAGAAGAAGCCTAATGTGGAATTCAATTAATCCAATTACAATAAATGGGAAGATATAATCTTTTGATGACTATACCTGATTTAGGTTCATGGGGCCTTTCTCTCTCTCTCTCTCTCTCTCTCTCTCTCTCTCTCTCTCTCTCTCTTAGTAATTTGCATATACATTGACCTTTCTGCATAACAGTTAGATCGATGAGGAACAATTTTGTTAGTAATTTTGTAAACAAATGCTAATTTCGAATTCCATGGGTGGGAAGACGAACTGCTGGTGACTTAATGTTATTGCTAATCAGGCTCATTGAATCTCATTTCTCTCTCTCTCTCTCTCTCTCTCTCTCTCTCTCTCTCTCTCTCTCTCTCTCTCCAGTTTTTATTAATTCTAGCGTCGATGTGAGACGGTCCGACAATAATTAAGCAGATGAAAAGACCAATTAAAGCGGAAAAGAGTCAAAATGAAACCTTATAAAAAGAGAGAAAGAAGAGTTCTGTTCTTCTGCCGACAGAAGACGATCACTTTTCTCTGGCACTTGCTAGAAGAAGCCTAATCTGGAATTCAATTAATCCAATTACAATAAATGGGAATCAGTAATCTCCTGATGACTGGACCAAATTAGGTTCATGGATTCTCTCTCTCTCTCTCTCTCTCTCTCTCTCTCTCTCTCTCTCTCTCTCTCTCTCTCTCTCTCTCATATACTTGGTTCACTTGACGCAGTAGTAACCCACTAGTTTCACAGATCAAGGGCTCATAGGGTGATAGTATTGTCAGCGTCCTTCACCTGGGTTCGATCCACAAAGTGGGCGAGTAAAGGAATGGTATGGGAGTGTCACTTAAAAAATGCCTTATGCTTTACTCTAACCTTTGCGGTAATGTGGGTACCTTGGTTGTCAATCAGCTGTTAATCGCTGCCGGGATTGAGAGAGAGAGAGAGAGAGAGAGAGAGAGAATATACAGGGGCACAAAAAACCACAAAGGGTGATCGTTATTTCTCTCAAAATATACACGTTTATGTGTCTTTAAGTTTGGCCATTTTTGCCTTATTTGTTTTGTGAGAAACTCAATAATACCGAGGCTTCTTTCAAGAAGAAATGATAACATCATTACGTTACAACATCCAAACAGGGAGAGAGAGAGAGAGAGAGAGAGAGAGAGAGAGAGAGAGAGAGAGAGAGAGAGAGAGAGAGAGAGAGAGAGAGAGAGAGAGAGAGAGCAAAAGTTGGATTGCAGAAACCTCAACAGTGCCCGGAGCAGCTGGGGAGGAAGTTGGTCCAATCTGAAGAAATGTCAGTCTCTTTGTTTTGTATTGGTTCTCAGCTCGGGAATTTGCAATTGGAATGTCACATGGAGGATTCCCGGGAATTACAAGCTGAGATTTTTATCGATTATTACATATCTTGGCTTGAAGTTAATTGTTCCTTCTTTCTTTCTTTCTCGTTCGGAAATGGAAAGAAGGTTTAAACTTTTATTATCTAAAAAATTCTTCTTCTCCTTCTTCTTCTTCTTCTTCTTCTTCTTCTCCGTTTAACGTGCTTTTTCCCTTTTTTTATATGGGGTAAGCACGATGCCTTCTTTTGAAGGACTTTGATTTGGCGGTGGGGTAGACCGTAGCCTCGATCGGCTGCCCTGCCTGACATCGCAGCGGATATGTACATGTATCGAACCAAGTCCCCAGCTCCCTTTCTCCCAGGAGCGAGGAGAGTTGAGCGGTTAGGTCGACAGTTCGAGTCGTGTGAAGTGTCTGTTATGTTTTTTAGAAAATAGGAAAATAAAACTTGGCAAGAAAAATAAGGATAAAAGCCACAAACATATTTCTCTTTATGAATTCCGCTTATTTGATTTCCTGATGCTCTCTTTTCGTCTTCGCTCCTTGTTTGTTTTATTCTAATTCAGTTTGATTAAATCTCTCTCTCTCTCTCTCTCTCTCTCTCTCTCTCTCTCTCTCTCTCTCTCTCTCTCTCTCTGTAGTTACTTTTAATTCTTGCGTTGAAATGAAACAGTTGGACGAGAATTAATCAGATCAAAAGACCAATTAACCCAGAAATAAGTTTTAAAAAAATGATAAAGATTAAAGGAAATGAAGTGCTATGTTCATCTATTTGATCTCCCCCAAACTCATTTTCGTCTTGCTCCTTGCGTCCACTTTTCTTTGATTAACATTTATTTTGTAGAAGCTTTTAATCTAAATAAAATTCAATTAATCCAATTACGATAAATGGGATAAAAATAATCTCCCAGTGACTCAAAAGGCCTAATCAAAATTGGGATCATGAACTCTCTCTCTCTCTCTCTCTCTCTCTCTGGGCCTCATCTCATCTCTCTCTCTCTCTCTCTCTCTCTCTCTCTCTCTCTCTCTCTCGTATAAGTTTCACAAACAAGGGAACTTACATTCGACCCAAAAACTGGGGCAAGTGAAGGAACGCAATGGGAATGTTTATTGTGGGAATGTTTATTTCAGATTGCCTTTGTCCTCTACTTTGACCATTACGGTGATGTGGGTACATTGGATGTTATTCGACTGTTGTTAGTCGCAGCTTGGGATGGGTTGAAATTAAGTATGGAGGAAACCTTTTATATGTCTGTATAACGCTAAGTGCTCCTGGTGATCTCCTTTTCCATTTTTCATCCAAAGAAGGACATAGTATATTATTGAATAAAAAATTAAAAATCTCACTTGCTGCAACATCTAGATTTAAGAGGCAGAAGACCCAGAGAGAGAGAGAGAGAGAGAGAGAGCGCAAAAGTTAGATTGCAGAAACCTCAACAATGGCCGAAGCAGTTTGGGAGGAAGACGGTCCAATCTGAAGAAATGTGAGACTTTGTTTTTGATTGGTCCTAAATTCGGGAATTTCCAGTTGGAATGTCTCGTGGAGGATTCCCGGAGATTAGGAACGGAGATTTTTTCATCATTGGTTATATATCTTAGCTTGAATTATAGTTTCTCTCTCTCTCTCTCTCTCTCTCTCTCTCTCTCTCTCTCTCTCTCTCTCTCTCTCTCTCTCTCGTTCGTAAATGCTGGCCTGCAGTAATGATAAAGATGAATCAATTTATCAAAAGCTAGACCAGACGAATATTTAAAATTAAAAATATTTCAAATAACAAAATAACGATTTTCGAGAAAATTAAGAATAAAGAACAACTGTACCTTTCCCATTGACTGTCCTCTTTTTGTAATTTATCAGAATGAATCTAATTTCGGATAGAATTAGGACAATTAGAGTAAATGGGAAGAAATGAGCTCGCGATGACTGGCCCAGATTAGGTTCATGGTCTTTCTCTTTCATTCTCTTAACCTCGCTCTCTCTCTTCTCTTAATAGCCATCCTCTCTCTCTCTCTCTCTCTCTCTCTCTCTCTCTCTCTCTCTCTCTCTTATAATGTAAAGTAAATGTTTTCCTAAATGCCAAAGAAAATCTATTTCTCTTATTTAGGAATCCATAATTGTGAAATGTTCACATGGACATGATCAGTGATAAATAATTATTACTATATACTTAAAACTAAGTCTGTTTTGAAGGAACAGTTAGAATGTTCCCATATCTTCTTTTTAATAAGAATATACAAAAACAAATAAAAGAAAATTTTAAAAAGATATGAATTTTTCCTTATTTATAAAAGATCTCTCTCTCTCTCTCTCTCTCTCTCTCTCTCTCTCTCTCTCTCTCTCTCTCTCTCTCTCTTCATATTCTTGGGAGCTTCTTCTACCTGATTTTTCGTCTTCAAAAAAATCTTAGAAATAAAATGAAAAGCAAAAAACATCTAAATCAAGGCGCAAGAGAAAAATGCAAAGCATGGGATGATCTTTTTCAGAAAGTAATAAAAGAAAAAAAAGTTGCCTCCAGAAACCTCAACAATACCCACAGGGGTTGGAGAGAAAGATGGTCCAATCTGGAGAAATGTGGGCCTCTTTTGTTTTTCACTGGTTCCCAGTTTAGGAATTTGCAGTTGGAATGTCTCATGGAGGATTCCTGAGGTGTAGAGAAGGGGTAAGGAAATGGTGTCCTTAGTTATAAATGTTCCCCTGATTTATGCTCTCTCTCTCTCTCTCTCTCTCTTGGTTTTGCTGATCGTGGAGATGAATTGCAACATTGACCAAAAGATGTGAAAGCATTCACAGACATATTGAAAGGATACGATCCTTCAAACTGGAGCAAATCTGTAGAAAATATAATGAAAATAATAGAAGGGATACCAATGAAAATTCAAGTTATCAAAAAGACTTATAAAGAAAATCTACAAAAATCAACACATTCCATCAAAGAAAATAAGTACGGTGGAATTAGTGAATATATTGATTGATGCAATAGGCAAACGGATGCCTAAAGCATGTAAACTATGTAGAGTGTGGTATAGCATTGTAAATCCACAAAACCTGATTAGGAAATGCTATGCTTGCCACGTACCGACACACCCGTCATGTGCTGAAGTTGAGCAAAATAGAAATAAAGACACAAAATATTTTGCTCAACATGTCTAGTATGGATAGACAAGGTCATTAAATCAAGACTTAATGTACAGATTGTGGAGGATGAAGAAGATGAAGAAGAGGAAGAAGAGGAAAATAGAAAAGAAGAAAATAAGACTGAAGAGAGAGAAAAGATTAATGAAAACAAAGAACAGGATAATAGTATGGATGCAGAGAAACTCATAGATTCTACATATGAGGCAATGCAGCAACATACATATGAAGAAATAAATTATGATAAATAAAAATAAAATCCCAAAGAGGTTGTACCCGGATCTCCATACCGATGGGAAAGAACAAGAAAAAAAAAAGAAAAGAAAGACACAGTATGCAACCCTTTTGAAAAAGAGGAATTGCAGGTTTGGTGAAAGATGTTATTACAAACATCCCAAGATATGTCACAATTATGAGATCTATGGCAAATGTGCATATCTAGATGGCTATGAAGAGGAATGCAGTGATCTACATCCAAAAATATGTAGAAACTGGAAAGAAGGAAATGGATGTAGGTTTTAATAAGAAATGTAGGTACATGCATCCTGTAGCCATGAAAAACCAAAATCAAAATCAAATACATATAAAAAACCAAGGTAAAAATGAAACAAATAAAGAAAAGAACAAAGATCATGTGATGAAGGCAAAAAGCAAGCCAACAACACATTATGAAATGTCAGCACCACGATATGAGCCATCAGCACTTTCTAGATATAGCACAAGGAACAAGCAATGTATCTATGATGCTGGGGATGGTGCAGATATGGAGATAAGTGCAGGTTTATGCACAAAGTGAATAAATATGAAGCTGGAAGATCAAATATAATGGAAAAGTTGGATTTTTTAATGTACGAATTTCTGGAAATGAAAAAAAGATCAACATATCAGAACAGGAAAGAGACATGGGAAAATCATTATTACCCATATTAGATAATGGAGATAATCTGCAAACCATCATAGTGATGAACGCGCAGGGGTTTTAGTTTAAAGTAACTCAAAAAGAAAGATAGAGTTCTTAGAAGAACTAACCCAAAATGAAAAAATAGAAATATTGAATATAAGTGAAACCTGGTATTCCCAGAGACTGGTAATGATGACCAGATAAAGGGTTTCCAAACTTATAGATCAGATAGAAAAATAGAAATCAAGGGGAAGGCGATATATGGGAGAGATGCCAATCAAGGAAAATCTGTGAAAAATATAGTAACACAGAATGTGAATTAATAGCGGTAGAATTTGAATCTGAAAAATTAGTAAAAACATTGTAATATATAGACCCCTAATACTAAAGAGTTTGACATAATAATTGAAAAATTGGATGAAATATGTAGAAATCACATAGGACTGGACTATACTCTAACCGGAGACTTTAACTTTCCTTTTGTAGAATGGAAAGAACGAATAGGAGACTGTGGTTGTATTTATACATATAAAAAAGAGCAATAGTAGTGCAGAAGATAAGAGGCAATTTGAAAAGCTATTAGATATGCTAATAGAACATAACATTCAGCAAATAAATCACCTACCAACAAGAAAGGATAATATTTTAGACCTAGTATTTGTGAATGAGGTGAACTATATTAAAGAAATAATAGTATATAACACGAGTATTTCGGACCATAATGTCATAGAACTAACAGTCCGTTTCCAGAACATACGAAAACAGAGAAAAGCAAGAGACGAAAAATGGGAAGGATATGGAAAATACAATTTCTATAGTAAGAATATAAATTGGTCAAAAATAAATGAAGAATTAAACAAAGAATGGGAAAACATATTATAAAAGTGATGATATACAGTGTAAATACTGATATATTATATAAAATATTAGGAAATAGTGGAAAAATATATACCGAAGAAAAAAAGTCATCATCAGTCACGAATTCCAAGAGACAGAAGGATCTTGTTCCAGAAAATTAGAAAGTGGAAAAAGCTAAATAAAAAGAAAAGAATGCATGGAAAGTGATGGAACTAAAAAGTAAGATAGAAAATGCAGAACAAAAGATTATACAATCAAAAAGAAAATGAAAAATGGAACCTAGAAGAAATGACACTACAAAATATCAAGCAAAACCCTAAAATTTTTTATTCATATGCAAAAAGATGAATAAAATAAGAGTAGAAAAATAGGCCCTCTAAAATTGAAGGGCGATTAACGAATGAAAAAAGGAAATGTAACATATTAAAAGAAAGATATAAGAGTGAATTTACACCTAAATTGACAATGAAGATAATGATACAGAAATAAAGATGAAAATACTGAATACTTATCAGATATAGATATTACAGAAGCCGATATTGTGCAGGCTATTAATGAAATTAAAAATGGATCAGCAGCAGGACCAGATGGAGTACCTGCCATATTGTTAAAGAAAGTGGTTCATTCAATCGCAAAAAGCCACTAACAATATTATTAAGACAAAGTATAGATACAGGCAAGATTTATGATGAGCATAAATTAGCATATATTACTCCTACTTTCAAAAGTGGTTCAAGACTGAGGCAGGTAATTATAGGCCTGTGAGTCTGACATCTCATATTATGAAAGTATATAAAAGGGTAATATAAAAAAATATAATGAAACATTTAATGAAAAATAGATTGTTCAATATAGGACAACATGGTTTTGTACCGGAAAAAGTACACAAACCCAACTGTTAGTCCACCATGAAAGCATATATAAAAATATGATGAATAAAAAAAGATACAGATGTGGTTTACCTAGACTAAATAAAAAGCTTTTGACAAGGTAGATCATAATATATTAGCGAAAAAAATTAGAAAACATAACATTGTTGACAAAGTAGGAAGATGGATAAAAGAATTTTTGCAAAACAGAAAACAGATAGTGATTGCAAACGATGAGAAATCGGATGAAGCTACAGTAATATCCGGTGTACCACAGGGTACGGTGTTAGCTGCATTGCTGTTTGTGATTATGATTGCAGACATAACAGTAATGTTAAGGACTCAGTAGTAAGAAGTTTCGCAGATGACACAAGAATAAGTAGAGAAATTAAATAAATGATGAAGATAGGAACTCGCTACAAAGAGACCTAAACAAAAATATATAAATGGGCAGAGATAAATAGGATGGTATTTAACTCTGATAAATTTGAATCAATGAACTATGGTGATAAAGTAGGAATGCTATATGCATATAAAGGACCTAATAATGAGACAATCACAAGCAAGGAAGCAGTTAAAGACCTTGGTGTGATGTTGAATAGAATATGTTATGCAATGATCAAATAGCAATTCTATTGGCAAAATGCAAAGCAAAAATGGGAATGTTGTTCCGGCACTTCAAAACAAGAAAAGCTGAACACATGATTATGCTTTATAAAAAACGTACGTAGTCCACTTGAATATTGCAATATAATATGGTACTGTCACGTTAAGTGATGGTTTTGCGGGAACTGCTGGTTCCCCGCTCGTTCCCTTTTGTGGATTGCTGCCTCCTTACCTTCAAGTTTTTTTTGTTTTGATGTTCTCGTCGGTGAGCTGCCGTTTTTCTTTCGTCAGTCGGGTCTGGTTGGGCAGCGAAGGTAGCGGCTGTGGCAGCAGCAGCAGGCAGTTTTTGGAGTCGACGTTGGTCGAGTTTTTGAGCAGCAAATTGGAGCACGGCTACGAAGTGGAGCACGTCGTAGAGGTGGAGTGTGACCATGAGTAGTCGTGTGACCACGAGCTGCTCATCTTTGATGACAGCGTGAGGCTGTCCTGACGTCTCCATCGGGGTATTCTGGTTTGTGGGGTCTTGTCCCTGTTGTGCAGCTGAGGGCTGTCTTGGTGACCCGATGGAGGACGTATGTTTGGTATTTTTTTTCTGCCTGCTGTTGTTTATTTTTGCCTTTTTTTAAAGCTACTTTTTTTGTTTATTTTAACTGGATTTTTGTTTAGTGCTGCCTTTTGGTTTTTGTATTTATGGTTTTAACTTTTTGCCAGACCTGACTCACTTGTAAATATTATAAATAAATTAATATTAAGCTCATTTTATTGTTTTTGTTGTTTTCCCCTCCTTTGTTTGTTGCATCTGCCGTCAGTCATGACAGCCCCGTCCTGAGTATATTAAAGAACCTGCATAACGACCCACTCGGGTCGTTACAATGGCGACTGTGACAGGGCGGCTCTGTTTTGGCTGGCGGGGTTGTTACGGCATTGGAGGGGAGCATGAGTGTAAAAAAAAAAAATAATCTTTTTTTTTTCTTTTAGGTGGGAGGTGTCACGTTAAGTGATGGTTTTGCGGGAACTGCTGGTTCCCCGCTCGTTCCCTTTGTGGATTGCTGCCTCCTTACCTTCAAGTTTTTTTGTTTTGATGTTCTCGTCGGTGAGCTGCCGTTTTTCTTTCGTCAGTCGGGTCTGGTTGGGCAGCGAAGGTAGCGGCTGTGGCAGCAGCAGCAGGCAGTTTTGGAGTCGACGTTGGTCGAGTTTTTGAGCAACAAATTGGAGCACGGCTACGAAGTGGAGCACGTCGTAGAGGTGGAGTGTGACCATGGTAGTCGTGTGACCACGAGCTGCTCATCTTTGATGACAGCGTGAGGCTGTCCTGACGTCTCCATCGGGGTATTCTGGTTTGTGGGGTCTTGTCCCTGTTGTGCAGCTGAGGGCTGTCTTGGTGACCCGATGGAGGACGTATGTTTAGTATTTTTTTCTGCCTGCTGTTGTTTATTTTTGCCTTTTTTTTAAAGCTACTTTTTTTGTTTATTTTAACTGGATTTTGTTTAGTGCTGCCTTTTTTTTTTTTGTATTTATGGTTTTTAACTTTTTGCCAGACCTGACTCACTTGTAAATATTATAAATAAATTAATATTAAGCTCATTTTATTGTTTTGTTGTTTTCCCCTCCTTTGTTTGTTGCATCTGCCGTCAGTCATGACAGCCCCGTCCTGAGTATATTAAAGAACCTGCATAACGACCCACTCGGGTCGTTACAGGTACCCACACTACCAAAAGGATATTGCACAAATAGAGAGTGTACAAAGGTCATTTACAGCTAGAATAGAAGTTAAGGACCTTGACTACTGGGAAAAGACTACAATTCTTAGATTTATATAGTCTTGAAAGGAGAAGAGAACGCTACATGGTAATTCAAGCATGGAAACAGATAGAAGGAATTACCGAAAACATCATGGAACTAAAATTATCAAAAAGAGCAAGCAGAGGTATATTAATAGTGCCAAAAACTATACCAGGAAAATTAAGGAAAGCACACAGGACATTAATCCACCACGCACCAGCATCGATAATGCAGCGTCTATTCAATGCGCTACCAGCTCATCTGAGGAACATAACAGGAGTGAGCGTAGATGTGTTTAAGAATAAGCTCGACAAATATTTAAGATGCATCCCAGACCATCCAAGACTGGAAGATGCAAAATATACCGGAAGATGCGTTAGCAACTCTCTGGTAGACATCAAAGGCGCCTCACACTGAGGGACCTAACCTATGAACGAATTGTAAGGTCTGTAAGGTAAGGTAAGGTCTCTCTCTCTCTCTCTCTCTCTCTCTCTCTCTCTCTCTCTCTCTCTCTCTCTCTAATTATTATTAATTCTAGAGGCGACGTGCAGCAGTCGGACAATAATTAAGCAAATGAAAAGACCAATTAAACCTGAAATGAGTCAAAATGAAAGCTTAAAAAAAAGAGAGAGAGACAAGGAAGCATTCATTTTTTCAGCCAACAAAGACGATCACTTATCTCTGACACTTGTTAAAAGAAGCCTAATGTGGAATTCAATTAATCCAATTACAATAAATGGGAAGAAATAATCTCCCAGTGACTGGGCCAAATTAGGTTCATGCATTCTCTTTCTCTCTCTCTCTCTCTCTCTCTCTCTCTCTCTCTCTCTCTCTCTCTCTCTCTCTCTCTCTCTCTCTCATATACTTGGTTCACTTGGCGCAGTAGTAGCCCACTAGTTCCACAAATCAAGGACCCATACGGCGATAGTGCTGTCAGTGTCCTTCACCTGGGTTCGATGCCCAAAGAGGGCAAGTAAACGAATGGTATGGGAGTGTTTCTTAAAAAATGCCTTATGCTTTACTCAACCTTTCCTGTAATGTGGGTACCTTGTTTGTCAATCAGCTGTTGATCGCTGCGGGATTGAGGAGAGAGAGAGAGAGAGAGAGAGAGAGAGAGAGAGAGAGAGAGAGTATACAGGGGCACAAAAAACCACAAAGGGTTATCGATACTTCTCTCAAGATATAAACGTTTAAGTGTCTGTAAGTTTGGCCATTTTTGTCTTATTTATTTTGTGGAAAACTCAATAATACTGAGTCTTCTTTCAAGAAGAAATAGTGACATTATTGCGCTACAACATCCAAACAGAGAGAGAGAGAGAGAGAGAGAGAGAGCTCCGTGATCCCAATGTGGCCCAGTCACTGGGACATTATTTCTTCCCATTTATTGAAATTGGATTAATTGAATTCCAGATTAGGCTTCTTCTAACAAGTGTCAGAGAAAAGTGATCGTCTTTTGTTGGCAGAAGAAATGAACGCTTCTTTTTCTCTCTCTCTTTTTCTAAGCTTTCATTCTGACTCATTTCAGGTTTAATTGGTCTTTTCATTTGTTTGATTACTGTCGGACTGCTTCAATTCGCCGCTAAAATTAATAATAATTGGAGAGAGAGAGAGAGAGAGAGAGAGAGAGAGAGAGAGCATAGATCAGGGAAAATTTATAACTAAGGACACCAATCCTTTACCCTTCTCTACACCTCAGGAATCCTCCATGAGACATTCCAACTGCAAATTCCTAAACTGGGAACCAGTGGAAAACAAAAGAGGCCCACATTTCTACAGATTGGGCCATCTTTCTCTCCAACCCCTGTGGGTATTGTTGAGGCTTCTCCAAGCTTTTTTTTTTCTTTTATTACTTCCTGAAAAAGATCATCCCATGCCGGGCATTTTTCTCTTGCCCCCTGATTTAGATGTTTTTTGCTTGTCATTTGATTTCTAAGATTTTCTTTGAAGAAAAAAATGATAGAAGAAGCATTAGATGTTTACCTTTTTTTTAAGGAAAAATTCGTATCTTTTTTAAAATATTATTGTATTTGTTTTTGTATATTCTTATCAAAAAGAAGATGGGAACATTCTAACTGTTCCTTCAAAACAGACTGATTTTTAAGTATACTAGTAATGATTATTTATCACTGATCATGTCCATGTGAATATTTCATAATTATGGATTCCTGAATAAGAGAAAGAGATTTTCTTTGGCATTCAGAAAGATACAGAGAGAGAGAGAGAGAGAGAGAGATAGCTATTAAGAAAAAGAGGGGCGAGAGAGGG
>NC_089787.1:35773123-35775623 GCF_040412425.1 Macrobrachium rosenbergii | reverse complement strand
TATATATGTATGTATGTATGTATGTATATGTATGAGATATTCTTTCATATGGATTATAAAATAAAAAAAAACAAGATAAAGATAGCCCCCAGGGGTGCCTTAAACATTATGGCAGTTACACTGAAGAGACCTCAATACCAACAGCAATCGGAATCAAGATGACCCAATCAGGAGAAATATTGGACGTTCGTTTTTATCTCTTCGCGTTTGTTCGAAGTTGCAGCTGGAAAATCTGGTTTAGGCTCTCTCTCTCTCTCTCTCTCTCTCTCTCTCTCTCTGTATATATCTCTATATATATATATATATATATATATATATATATATATATATATATATATATATATATATATATATATATATATATATATATATATATATATATAATATATATATCTTGTTGATGTTATGCATTCAAGTTGAAATAATCTCTTGTTGATGTTCTCTCTCTCTCAAGTTCTCTAATCATCTCTCTCTCTCTCTCTCTCTCTCTCTCTCTCTCTCTCTCTCTCTCTCTGATCCCCTAGAGGAAATTGTGAAGAGGCGTTTATAAATACTGGCCTTAAAAATTTCATAATAGATAGATTGCATTTCCAAAATTCTTGGAAATCCGAAGATCAAACTAATGTCAATAATTATTTTCACATTTTTCAAAAGGTCAAACGGTAAATTTTATCAACTCTTGGGAATCAGTTTATTGCAAAGTCTGTCACAGCTTCATGTCATTTTTTTATCCAAAATAACAAAATACATAACTCCAATTTTTTAATTGTTGTTATAAAGTTATGATTAAAAAGATTTTATTCAATTGACCTTTAATATGAGAAAATATAAAATTTGGAGTAAATTTATTCTCATTAGTGATGCTTTAGATAGAAATCTGATTTTGAGTTAATTTATTGGTTTTTAAAGGTATCAATGTTTGGGACAGCACTGAACACCCAACTTGATTATAATCTCTCTCTCTCTCTCTCTCTCTCTCTCTCTCTCTCTCTCTCTCTCTCTCTCTCTCTCTCTCTCTCTCTCTCTCTCTCTCTCTCTCTCTCTCTCTCTCTCTCTCTCTCTCTCTCTCTCTCTCTGTTTGTCTGTTTGACTCCCTTTAATTGCTTTAGTAAGAATTGTTGCAAGGTTGAAAAACACAAATAAGAATGTGTGGTAAAACGGTTAGTTTTTGAAAAAGTTTACGTAAATCGAGTTCCTTTGGACGTAAAGGAGGATGAGCAGTTTGAAAGAGGTTTTTGAACGGAAGGGTCCTAGCATCGAGGAGCGAAAAGCGCTTGCAAGCTGGAGGTGAGTGGCGCATTTTGTATGTGTGTTGATGGGATGTAGACGCGATGTTGATGAGACTCCTTTGGAAGTTTTGTGTATTAGGACTTCATCAATGATTCGGGAGCTGAAAGATGAATGTACCAGTGACTTCTTTTATTTTTCCCTGGAACTGCACTTCAAGATTTTAATGCAAACTAAGCGTGAGTAATGTTCATAAATGTGCAATGTATATAATTTTTGGTCTGTGCTAATTGCTGTTTTTATCATCAGCATTGTTATTAACAGAATTATTACTTTTGATTGAAAGCAAAACCTAGGGTTAAAAAACACTTCAAACATAAATTCATCATTGAGAAGTTTTTCACCAAATTGGTGAACAAAAAATATTTTGAGCAAAAATTAAAAATATTTCCACTGGTTAGATAATATATAAAATATTAAATGGCATTAAATTTTGTAATTATAAGCTTTAGAATAACAGTTAAACATTCAAGAATTACATTTTATTATTTTTCGATAAGTTTAGCCCCTGTGTATAATTTATTCTGGGATCACGGAATTGAGAGAGAGAGAGAGAGAGAGAGAGAGAGAGAGAGAGAGAGAGAGAGAGAGAGAGAGAGAGAGAGAGAGAGAGATTATTTCTTTCATGACTGCCATATGAAAGAAAATTGATGTGAAATATTTTAGAAAAGATTTCCGAATTTTCGTCTTTATTTGTTAAATCGTGTAATGAAATTCATTACAAATAATAATAGTGTTGTTATGTTGGAATGACTATAAGTTGTTTTCGTCAAAGTCTGGTGGTTACTCACAACCACCAAGAGAGGCTCAAGAAATAATAATAATAATAATAATAATAATAATAATAATAATAATAATAATAATAATAATAATAATAATAATAATGCCAAAATTCAGCCCCGAAATATGGGTAATTACCCAAAACCCGCAAAACAAGCTCAATAATAATAATAATAATAATAATAATAATAATAATAATAATAATAATAATAATAATTATTATTATTATTATTATTATTATTATTATTATTACAATATCAAAATTCAGTCCCGAAATATGGCTAATTACTCGCAACCACTAAAAGAAGCTCAATAATAATAATAATAATAATAATAATAATAATAATAATAATAATAATAATAATAATTGCCAAAATTCAGACCCGAAATATGGCTAATTACTCACAACCCTCAAAAGAGACTCAGTAAAATA
>NC_089787.1:35753123-35768123 GCF_040412425.1 Macrobrachium rosenbergii | reverse complement strand
TTTTAATGTTATTTTATCTGTTTTTGTCTGCATCAAACAGTGGAAGCGGAAGTGTTAATGGTTTTTATAAGATTGTGAAGTTTTAAACATTCATACACACGTTTTCTATCTTTCTATCTCTCTATAAAGCTGTCTGTTTGTCTATATATATATATATATATATATATATATATATATATATATATATATATATATATATATATATATATATATATATATATATATATATATATATAAAACATAAAAACAAAATAATTTCCTAAAGAATCTTTTTTTTAATAATTGCTAATTTATGGTGTACAGATGAAAGATTTCCTGTAAAAGAACTTCAGTATCTTTTTTTTTCAGCATGAGAACAAATATACCCTCCAAAGGCGCGTACTTTGCGTATAATGTATTCTGTTCAAGTTGCCAGCAAGGTCATTCTGTGGACCCCTCTTTATTCCACAGTCATATCACCACTAGCCTATTATTTATTTTTGTCCTCAATAATTACCTTAAAGTTCGTCCAGTATACAGTAAAACAGGTCTTAAACACACAAGTCGTCACATACATATCACAAACATGTTGAAGACATGTCAACGGCCGTGAGTAGGGAACGATTCATCGTCGAATGCTGGTTAATCGTGTGAAGCACTGAATAGCAGTACCAATGTCTTTCAGTTGTATTCAACCTGTTTATGATGTGGGGGCGATAAGTTGCTGACGTGTGTTCATGAGATGTTTTAGTGCAGTATGGACGCACCTTAACAGTTTCTGGGACCTGTCCCCAATTCTCACAAAGCAACATAAAATTTTATTTTGCTAGTGATAAATGCTTTATGGACTTACTTTATTATTACTCAACCTGAAGAACTCCAAAGATGTGTATTATAGTAGGATACTATTAATTAAGAGTTAATGCAGTCATATAAGTTCTAAACTTAGATCAACGAAGATCGTTCAGTGTAATTTTAACGTCAATGCTTAATAGAATTCCATGCCTTTATGAAACTTACAACGAACTTTGACAGTCTGGTGTACGGGAAAATGGGTCATAATGAGGCGTGGAGAACCAACCTCTAATATGGGAAACTGTATATATATATATATATATATATATATATATATATATATATATATATATATATATATATATATATATATATATATATATATATACATATATTTGAGAGAGAGAGAGAGAGAGAGAGAGAGAGAGAGAGAGAGAGAGAGAGAGAGAGAGATAAAATTTATTTTTTAGTCAGTCAAGAAAGATTAATTTAGATTGATCATTTAATAGTTTTCCGCCGGAAAGTTATAATTAGTCATTTAATATCGATCTTCACTTTCATTACTTTCGAAAGAAAAGTAAATGAAAGTCATGCAATTAATAGGTAACTTAACTTAGTTCAAACAACATTCAGGAAAATGATGCTTTCTACCATACCCCTATAAAAAATTGGTATAGTAAATACTGAAAATAATAAAGAATAAACTCTCTCTCTCTCTCTCTCTCTCTCTCTCTCTCTCTCTCTCTCTCTCTCTCTCTCTCTCTCTCTCTCTCTCTCACCCTAACCCCTTTAAACTTTATTACCTTAATTTCATGAGTCAAGTCGCGTCCCCTTAGCGTAGTCTCTCTTGTCTAGTTTATCACAGGGGTGGGGAGGGCGGGGATTGTCCTACGTGGGTGTCTCCTTTTGGGGAGGGGAGGGGAGGGGTCGTTGGACTTAACTAGGCACAAGGATTAAGGCCGAGTATGAAAGTCTATTGTTGTTGTTTTCCATATTTTTTCATACTTCGTAATTCTACAGGGGTAGGATATATTCCATGTGTGATAAGTGTATTTTTGTTTAATACTTCTCAGTTCTATAGTTTTATGGTTTTGTTCAATATTTTGTTTGTGTTTTGTTATGGTGCCAGTAAGTTGTCGATATTTTGGATGTTTGAATCTCCCTTTTATGTTTTGCAATTTTTGCAAATGTATGATTAAATGTCTTTTGAATCCTCTTATGTATCTTTCACTTGTTATTTGTAAGTATTTTTTTGTCAGTTTTTATATTTGTGTCTTATTTCTTTGATGAAATCTTGTTTTCCTGATAATTTGACAGTTTAGTTTCCAGTACATCTCTTGCTTAGACTTTTGTGAAGTTGTGTATATTTGGGATACTTGGTGGTATATTACTTTGGCTATATTTTAGATTATACATTTCCAGCTTTAAAGATCTTGGGGCTGTGCAGTCTTAGAGATGTTTTTCTATCAAAAGGGCGATTTGTAAGATGCTTTTTAGATTTGCCATGTCTTAAAATCTGAATTGTTATATTCTGATATAGGGAAGCCTTAGGATGAACATTTCCTAAGTTAAACAGTTGCTCGTTTTGTGCTGCATCCAGACCACCCACTCCAAAGTTTATATTGTGATAAACAGCCACCTATAGATATTGCTCTTTTCGGTGGTCGTATCCCTCATTTCTCATTATAAACAGTCTGAATTCTCCTCGTTCTTCCGTGCCCCTTAATTGCTAAAATTCTTCAGTTGGGCTCACATTTTTTCTCTCGAGCCTCTGTTTCAGTCTATCCTGGCGCAGGTAAAGGGAATTGGGGTGTCCGTTCCATCGGCCTTCGACCATACCCATTTATTTCCACAATGCACAAAGGTGGGCTTAACACTCCTCATTTAACCGGCCTTGGTACCATTGACTGTAGAGGCTTTCACTGAAGAACCTTTGACTGTAGAATAGTAGTAGTAGTAGTAGTAGTAGTAGTAGTAGTAGCCGGGTTTGCCTCTGAAGCGGCTCCCTTGCTTGCTCTATTTCTTCCTTGCTTGTAGAGACTTTCATGAAATAACGTAGATAAGACTCAAGACAATGATAGTAACGTCCCTGATTTGGTGACTACTTGGTAAGCAGTGATTTATGTTTCTCTGGTAATCTAACAAAAGATTTAAAGCAAAAATATTTTGAATGCAGGTCTATTTAAAACTGTGTAATAGTAGTGAGATATATATAATAATGGGAAAACGGTAAAAGATTCCAATACACGTGTGGTGTTAGGTGAGATCTCTAACTCTGCAAGTGTGAGGACGAAGAATCGCTTTATAAAGCAGCAATAATAATAATAATAATAATAATAATAATAATAATAATAATAATAATAATAATAATAAATCTAACACATGTTATAACCAATAATCCTTGATTGTTTGGCGTTGGCTCAGATCTCTTACTTTCGAATTCAATTAATTTTATTATAATATATTGGAAGGTGAAGAATCCCCGTGCCTGGGCCAAATTAAATTCCTCTCTCTCTCTCTCTCTCTCTCTCTCTGATAACGCAATCTATAGGCGCATGTCAAAATTTTTCCACTTTATGTAATGAGATGGAAATTTGAGAATACTTCTGGATCCTCCAACGGAACAATCAAGCTCCCTCTCCCCTCACTTTTCCTCCCTCCCCCTCAATTTTCCCCTTTCCTCTCGCTTTTCCTCCTCCCCTCACTTTTCCCTCATCTCACTCTTCCATCTCCCCTCAGTTTTCTCTCTCTCCTCACTTCCCCCTCCATCAATTTTCCATCTTCCCTCACTTTCCCCTCTCCCCTCGCTTCCCCCTTCCCCTCCCCCCTCCCCCTCCCCTCAGTTCTTCATTTCCCTTCACTTCCCCGCCACTCACTTTTCTCCCTCCCCTCACTTTTCACTCTCTCCTCACTTTCCCCCTCCCCTCACTTTTCTCCTTCTCTCACTTTTCCCTCACCCCTGACATTCCCTCCCCCCTCATTTTTACCCGTCCCCTTGCATTCCCCTCTCCCTTCACTTTTCCCCCTCCCCTCGCTTTTCCCTCCCCATTACTTTTCCCTTCCCCCAATTTTCCAGGTCCCCTCACATTTCACTCTCACTTTACTTTCCCCCCTTAATCTCTCCTCACTTTTTCCCTCTCCCCTCGTTTTCCCTCCCCTCTCTTTCTCCTCTCCGTCCCTTTCCCCCTCTCCCATCAAATTTTCATTACCCCTCACTTTTCCCTCACACTCACTTTTCCCCTCGTTCCTCTTTTTTTTCCTTCCCCTCACTTCTTCACTTCCATCACTTTTCCCCTCTCCCTTCACTTTTTCATTCCCCTCACTTTTCCTCCCATCACTTTTCCCTCTCCCCTCACTTTTTCCTTCTCCCTCACTTTTTCCCTCCCCTTCACTTCTCTCTCCCCCTCACTCTTTCCCTCTCCCCTCACTTTTTCCTTCCCTCTCACTTTTTCCCTCCCCTTCACTTTTCCCTCCTCCCCTAACTTTTTCCCCTCCCCTCACTTTTCCCTCCCCCCTCATCTTCCAGCCACCATCCATCGAAGACTCGCCTCTCCTCCGGATGCTCCAAAATCGTCCGATTATCTGAAGCGGAGACGGGCGGGAAATGATTATATACTTAACCTCCCAACTTTCCTGAAGCTAACATATAATCCCATTTAACTTTCGTTGTTAAGGTGATTAATGGAGGATCTGTTGCGGAAGTCAGATTGTTTCATTACGCGGCTTTATTAGGCTCCGCCCCTTCCCGGTAGCTCTCAGCCGTCGGCGGCGTTGGGTTTTTGGGGGCTTCCGTCGCCCTCAGATTAAGGGCGTTTGAGGAGTCCAGGTGAGCTAGGTGTTGTTGTTGTTGGTCGTTTTCGTTAATTAGCGTCGAGCAGGTTGTCATTTCTCGCTGGCACCTCGATGGTACCTCTCCTCATTAGGGTTTTAAACGTGATTTTAAAAATTATTTGTAATTATAGATAGTTTTTAGATTATTAACATTACCATAATGATTATGATACTTTTCATCAGTTTGTGAAAGGTAATATCAAACTCATTTGTCAAACTTTTTCTAATTATAGAAGATTTTTGAATTGGTGACATTGCCTTAATGATTATGATACTTTCCATCAGTTTGTAAAAAGTAATATCAAACTCACTTGTTAAGTATTACTAATTATAGATGATTTTTAAATTGGTAACATTACCATAATGATTACGATACTTCCATGAGTTTGTAAAAGGTAATATCAGACTCAGCTTCTAAATTATTTATAATTAAAGGTGATTTTTGAGTTACTAACATTACCAGAATGATTAAGTTACTCTCATCCAATTTTAAAAAGTAATAACAAACTCGGTTCTTAAATTATATCTAATTAAAGGTGACTTTTGAGTTGGTAACATTACCTTAATTCACTCAGGTTTTTAAAGTGATTTTAAAAATTATTTCTATTCAACTACGATTTTTGAGTTGTACAATACTATAAAGATTAAGTTACTCTTATCAATTTATAAAGGGTAATATCAAATTCCATTACCAAATTAAGATTAGAGGAGAGTTGCATCAACATAATACACCTTACATCATTCAGATTGAATGCGCAAATACCCATAAATATTCACGTCTGAATAAGAATGACTTTAGAGTTGGTAACATTACCGTAATGATTATAACACTTTTCACCAGTTTGTAAAAGGTAAAATCAAACTCAAATAAAGATTAGAGGCGAGTTACGTCGTCATAATAAACCGTACACCATTCAGGGTGAATGCTCAGGTACCCATAAATGTTCACATAAATGACTACATTAGAGAGGCCATTATTCCCGCAGCGGAGGCAGACGCCTTCACAGAAACCTTAAAGACGTCGGCGTACATTCACGTCTCCATTATTGAGTTGTTCCTGGATGAAAATTGATAAAGCGTTACGAGGGACAATGAGTGTTATAGCCCCAACACAGCGGAGTTCCAAAGTGTAGGCGAAGGAATACATGAAATTAGATTGTGTATTTCCATAAATTTCATCTCACTTTTCACAGGCATGCAAATTCTCTCTCTCTCTCTCTCTCTCTCTCTCTCTCTCTCTCTCTCTCTCTCTCTCTCTCTCTCTCTCTGGTGTTGGAATCGTCTTTGATTAACGTTCCAAGTATCTCTCTAATAGGACTGCCTTTGTATAGCTGCGGAAGGCTATGTGATTTTTTTCGGGGTGGGGGGCGGTATTATACGAGTTCAGAGATATGACGTAATTGAAGAATGTAGAAGCACTACATGGAGTTTCTCTCTCTCTCTCTCTCTCTCTCTCTCTCTCTCTCTCTCTCTCTCTCTCTCTCTCTCTCTCTCTGATAAATCTTCCTTTGTATAGTTGGGGAAGGCTGCGTGATTTACTTTGAGCGATAGTATACGAGTTCAAAATGATGAGGAAATTGAAGAATATAGAACAAAATGAAGTCTCTCTCACTCTCTCTCTCTCATATGACTTCCTTTGTATAATTGGGGAAGCCTGTGTGATTTTTTTGGAGCGATTTTAACGAGTTCAGGGTTACATGAAGTCTCTCTCTCTCTCTCTCTCTCTCTCTCTCTCTCTCTCTCTCTCTCTCTCTCTCTCTCTCTCTCTCTCTCTCTCTCACTGGTAAGATATCCTTCGTATAGTTAAGGAAGGCAGCGTGATTTTTATTTAAGTGACACACGAATTCAAAATTATAAGAAAATTGAAGAATATAGAACTGCACGATCTCTCTCTCTCTCTCTCTCTCTCTCTCTCTCTCTCTCTCTCTCTCTCTCTCTCTCTCTCTTTGCTTTTATGTAATTTTATTATTCGGGATCATGTTTTATGTTCAGACTGTAAGTTAGCGAGTCATTATTATTAGCAAAAAATAATAGTCAGGTCTTATGAGGAAGTTGATATTGTTTCTGTGGGCGGCTTGGATCAGAGCAACTCCGTAAGGCGATAGTGCCGTCAGTGTACCTCACAAGGTGCACTGTAGTCGTTACTTAAGGTTCTTTGCAGCGTCCCTCGGCTCCTAGCTGCAGCCCCTTTCATTTGTTTTCCTGTACCTCCGTTCATATTGCCTTCCATCCTCTCTTAACAATTGTTTCATAGTGTAACTGCGGAGTTTTCCTTCTGTTACACTTTTAAAACCTTTTACCCTCAATTTCCCTTTCAGCGCTGAATGACCCCACAGGTCCCAGGGCTTGGCCTTTGGCCTAAATTTTGTGGCACATTCCAGTGGCAGATCAAAGTCTGGGAATCGATTCCCCCTTGCCACTCACCCAGTCGACCCAAGATGTACCGTTGTCAGAAGAAGATGAGAGGAAGAGGTAGCCCTACTCCTCACTCAAGCGCGAACACACACACACACACACACACACACACACACACACACACACACACACACACACACACACACACACACCCCGGCCTAGTATGCACGTCCCTCTGTAAGACAGCTGTTCAACACCACCATTTAATGTTATGGAACTAAGTTTGGCTTTAATATTCATATGTATAAAATTCTCCAAGAATGTAAAATTTTTTATAGAATTTACCCAGATAGTCAGTATCTCTGAGCAAATATATTTGTTTAGTGCAAATTGTAATGCAAATTCGTTATGAACATAATCTCCATAAAACTTTTGTGGTCATTTTAAAATCTTGAGTTAAATCCAGCAAGTTGATCAAAATTTCACCTAGATGACATTTAGCTGAAAATTGCCTGAAAGGTCCACTCACAACAACGTACAATTTTTGGAAAAAAAAATCAAAATGGGTCCCGCTTCTTATTGATGCTAACATACATGCTTATCAATTAAATATGAATACCTTCGTGTTTTAGTTTTCTGTAAAAGAAAACTATTGTTCCGGCTTTGTCTGTCCGTCCGCACTTTATTCTGTCCTCACTTTTTTCTGTCCGCCCACAGATCTCACAAACTACAGAGGCTAGATGGCTGCAAATTGATATGTTGATCATCCACCCTCCAATCATCAAACATACCAAATTGGAGCCCTCTAGCTTTAATAGTTTTTATTTTATTTAAGGTTAAAGTTAGCCATAATCGTGCATCTGGCCACGATATAGGATAGGCCACTACCGGGCCGTGGTTAAAGTTTAATGGGCCGCTGCTCTTAAAGCATTATACCGAGACCACCGAAATAGACCTGTTTTCGGTGGCCTTGATTATACCCTGTAGCGGCTGTACAGAAAACTCGATTGCGCCGAAGAAACTTCGGCGCGTTTTTCACTTGTTTTTCTTTACAATTGAAATATGAGAGGTCATCTTTATTGTTTGGGCCATGTCCAGAGGTTCGTGTCAGACATATTTATCCACTTGGACCCCTCACCAAAGTCGATAGACCGCTTGTGAGTGAGGGTCCATGCTGACATAAGGCTGGGTAAATCTAAACTGATCAGCCGGCCATCCATGAGAGTTTTAAAGCGAGACTAGATCACCTTAAGGTTGAAAATTTGGGCAGGGGGGGCAAGGGGAGGGCAGGGGAGTGGGAGGGGATGTGGAAGGAGAGTAGGAGGGGAGGGTGGAAGGATGGGGGGATGGGTGAAGGGGAGGTCAGGAAGAGGGGGGAAAGGGAAGTCTACGGGCAGCACCAGCCCCGTTCAAATTCCGGAGTGCAAACAAACAAACAAACAAACGTTTCAGAGTTTTAGTATTATGTAGATAATGAAAGTTGCATTAGACCATACCGGTCGGGATAAGCGGTAAATCATAATAATTTTCAAGAACCAGGCCCGGATGAAAGAAGGGGGCTTAAAATCCGTCTAAAGATCAATCATTAATTACTTTTGTAACAAACCATGGCGGTCTGGAGAAGCGGCAACGGGAAGCGAAGAAATCTTATTGATTGTCATGTGATAATCCAGACCCGGATGAAACTTCCTCATTCAGTTCAGTAGTGGAAAAAATTCAGATTTTTATTATATATTTCATATTTTTATTATTAATTTTATATTATGCATGATAAATTTCAAACAGTAAAAATCTTTCATAATTTGTAAGATGGATTTCGCAATTTATTTGAAAAAATTTCATTTGCATAAAATTTTATATTTTGTATGAACATTTTCAAACGTCCCACCCAGCTATTTTAAATTTTGATGGATTTTATCGAGAATTGTATCAAATCACTTTTTTTAATTAATCATGCCTACTTAAACAGTTCGCTCATTCCAATTAATTATCAATGATGTTTAGAAAACCGTATTCTGTACATTGCTGTTGCAAATAGATCATAATTTGGAAATAATTTTAAAGATGAGTTCCAGTAGTCCATGGCAACAGATGTGATCCCAGGTTTACTGTAAAACGTACTTACTCAATATATCAAAGCATTTATGTATAAATTAATATTAAAGTGTAGGCATTTTAGTTTTCTGTAAGAGAAAATTATTGAGATGGCTTTGTCTGTCCGTCCGCACATTTTCTGTCAGCACTTTGTCTGTCCGCCCCCAGATCTTAAAAACTACTGAGGCTAGAGGGCTGCAAATTGGTATGTTGATCATCCACCTTCCAGTCATCAAACATACCAAAAAGCAACCCTCTAGCCTCAGTAGTTTTTTTTATTTTATTTAAGGTTAAAGTTAGCAATGATCGTGCTTCGCCGATGACCAACGTTGCTGATAGCAGCATTATACTCAGTCAGAAAACTCGACAGCGGCGGAAGAAACTTGCATGTTTTGCGTGTTTCTTATAATAACGATAACAGTAAACAAAAATGGAAAATGAAACGCATACAGAACAAACATCAGATTAAAAACTTGAAAAAAGAAAGATCTGAAGAATAAGAATAAAAACAAATGGAGAGACGGAAAATAGAGTAGGAGGGGGAAAAAATAGGCCCTCCCCGAAAAAAGAGGCTAAGTATAAAAGAAGGGCTGGGGCCGTAAAGTGATCATAAGCTTACTCTGAACCGCCCAGTTAACAAGGGTGATAGCCGGCAGTTCAGGCCGAGTTATGGCTTATTCGAGACATAATCGCAGTTTACATACCAATGAGAGAGGCTCTCGCGCTCGGATACTGGGAGACCTCGGGACGGTGGAGAGAGAGAGAGAGAGAGAGAGAGAGAGATTCTTCTCTCTCCATAAATTGTGAGGTTTATTTTTTCTCTGTGATGCTTAAGTTGTTTTGTTGTATTGGCAGCTTTCAAATTATGATTCTTAGGCTTTGTTAGAAATAGCGGTTATGTATATATGTATATATATATATATATATATATATATATATATATATATATATATATATATATATATATATATATATATATATATATACGCATGTATATACATATATATTTATACACATATACATAAAACAAGTGTATGTATGTTTGTATGTATCTGTCTGTATGTGTATGTTTGTGTAATGCTGCTTGTGTATCTGACTGCCCTTAGATGAAAACAATTAAAACATCTATAAACATCTGAGGGGAAAAAAATCCCAAACCACTTGGTTTCTAAGTTAAGTGAAAAACACTCAAAATTATTGGTAGATTAACAATGTTATTCTTGCGCAAATGATCTCTACAGTTTTAACGCTGTTCTGTTAGGTCCCCCTCCCCCTTAGGGGGAGTTCGTGCTGTCAGTGCACCTTATGTGGTGCACTGTAGGCATTACTTAAGGTTCTTTGCCGCGTCCCTGGGCGCCTAGCTGCAATCCCTTCCATTCCTTTTACTCTCCCTCCATTCGTATCCTCTTTCTCCCGTCTTACTTTCCGCCCTCTCCTAACAATTGTTTTATAGTGCAACTGCGAGGTTTTCCTCCTGTTACACCTTTCAAACCTTTCTGCTCTCAATTTTCCTTTCAGCGCTCAATGAACTTATAGGTCACGGAGCTTGGCCATTGGCCAAAGTTCGATATTCTATTCTATTTTAGTAGGTTTCCCAGAACCCTCACAAGGGTCTTATACTCGTTTCCCCCCCTTTATGAACTGGCACTTATATCTCTTATATCTGTGTATATTATCTGACTCAACAAACTCCCTTAAATTCGGGTTGTCATAATTTTCATCACCGTCAGAGAAGTTGCTCTCGGGACAGCTTTTATGATTAATTTTATATTTTATATGAAAATATAGTTTCAAACAGGAAAATCTTTCATATTTTGTAAGATGGATTTCACGGTTTGTTTGTGAAGTGAAAATAAGAATACTCACACATCTTATACTACATAGAAAGTCAAATGAAATTGTTATCATATCTAAAATTTATGCAGTATGAATTATATAACATTTTCAACAACTTATGCCCTTTATTCTTTCCACATAACCAGACCATCTCAGAAATCATATCTTTCTCTTTCAAATCTTTTTTCACCTGCATTCATAATTTACCTCTATATCATCATTATCATCATTATCATCATCATCGCCTCCTCCGTAGAAGGATAGTGCCAACAGTGCACCTCACGCAGTGCACCATAGGCACTATTTGAGGTTCATTGCAGCGTCCCTTCGGCCCCAAGCTGCAATACCTTTCATTCCTTTTACTGTACCTCCATTCATATTATATTTCTTCCGTCTTACTTTTCTCCATCCTCTTAATAATTGTTTCGTAGTACAACTGCGAGATTTTCTTCCTTTTACACCATTAAAACCTTTTTATTTTCAATTTCATTTTCAGCGCCGAATGACCTCGTAGGTCCCAGCTCCTGGCCTTTGGCCTAAATTTCATATTCCATTCTATTCCATCACCATCGTCTACAACCCATACAAAAGTAAAAGGGCTCCTTATTGTTCTTAGTTAAAAGGTCAGGGTCTTCCAATTTTTTTATTTTTTTAATTTTTTGGTGCCCAGAGGAGACCAGCTGCCGCTATTACATACTATGCTCCTCGGAGCGGTGCGGAAGACATGTCCAAGCCATCTCTATCCCCCAAACCTTCCCCATCATCATTATCTCATCTACATAAACAGTAGAAATGTAATTTCCCTCATTTCTAATTTTAGCCTACCCTCTGACTCCTAATATTCTTCTTAAACTCTGTTCTCAAATCGGCTGAATCTTTTACATGTAATCTCAGTGGTATGCCATGATTTCTGTCATAGCAATGTCGATCATATTACACTAACGTACAGTATAATGTTACTTTCATATTCAGTTTCAACCTGTTTAATTTTCCAAATTTTAATAAGTTTGTCCATTGGTTGATTTTTATCACTTTTATCCATTGAGTGAAAGGCCCAGCAACCACTCCGTTGTTCAATTTTCAGCATTTTTATTTATATGTATGTATTTGTATTTATTTATATGTATATACATACATACATATGTATATATATATATGTATATATATATATATATATATATATATATATATATATATATATATATATATATATATATATATATATATATATATAACCAATCATCTTGACATTAACATCAATAAAAATTCGTCGTTCATTCGATAGTACCCGATCCATGAATTTCAGAAACATACCATAAATTCAAATTCTAAAATCAATGCTTTAGATAAAATCCGATAAAAGTGAAGTGCAGTACCCTTGATAAGAGTTTCACTTCCTCACTTGGAAAAAATCAAGCTTTGCGTAAAAGCTTTTTTTTTTTTTTTTTTTAGGGAAACAAACAAAAAGCTTCCGGTCTTTTAGCTGACTTCGTATTTTTTTGGCTTTGGCGAAGATCGACTTTCCAGCACTCAGACCGGAAGACCATAGCTACTATTTTGGCCACCCAAAATCATTGTAAACAACAACATCAACAATATCTGTCAGAGAAACAGCAACAGCAGTAATAGCATTGATGATAAGAGCATTTTGAATGTTATATATTTAAAACAATTCATATCGATAGGGTTATGAGTATTAGTGCTGTAGCAGCAGTTAAACTATTGTGTCTGCTTTGTCTGTCCGTCCGCACTTTTTCTGTCCGCCCTCACATCTTAAAAACTACGGAGGCTAGACGGCTGCAATTTGGTATGTTGATCATCCACCCTCCAATCATCAAACATACCAAATTGCAGCCCGCTAGCCTTGGTAGTTTTCATTTGATTCAAGGTTAAAGTTAGCCATGATCGTGTTTCTGGCAAAGATATAGGATAAGCCACCACAAGGCCGTGGTTAAAGTTTCATGGGCCGCGGCTCATACAGTATCATACAGAGACCACCGAAAGATTATACGCTGTACAGAAAACTCGATTGCGCTGAAGAAACTTCAGTGCATATTTTATTTGTTATATTATCATAAGCAATGCTTTGTATCTTTCAGTGAAACAGCAACAGTAGCAATGGTATTGATGATAAAAGCAGTAAATTATATAGATATAATTCATATAATGAGGTTATTAGTGCTATAGTAGCAGTTAAACTAGTTTTATTATCATAAGCAGTGCTTTGTCGGGTATTTTTCAATGATAGACTAGTAGTAATACTTATCCCACGTTTTTAAATATTAAATACATATAAAAAGAGTAATTTAATATTTTTCAAACATGCTTTATAAGTAGAACTATCATTTAAAATCTCTAGCCAATCTTTCATTCGTAAAGTAATAAATTTACAATATGAAAATGCCCATGAAACAACTATTAGCAAAAGTGAAAGACCATTTAATTTTTTTTAAGTATAAAGCTGAAGAGATTTTTATGATAAATATTTTGTCATTGGTTCTGTCAAATACGTTTATGCGCTCATTCTCACGGACTCATATGCACTTGTTATTACACATTAATATTTTTGTCAATGAGACGTTTTCCATCCATAAGAGTAGGTGACTACTTACGTTTATATATATATATATATATATATATATATATATATATATATATATATATATATATATATATATATATATATATATATATATATCTATATATATATATATTATGTCTGTATATTTATAAATTTCTGACTCACATCAGGACCGAACCCAGGTGTTTCAGTTGAAAAACGAGACCGCTGCCAGTCAGGCCACACACGTCTTTCAGATGAAAGACCTGGGTTCGATCCTGATGTGAGTCAGAAATTTATTTCTGTTCCACACGTAATTGTGTGTTGATATTTCTAATATACAGTAATATATATACACACACACACACACATATATATATATATATATATATATATATATATATATATATATATATATATATATATATATATATATATAATAAAAGAGAAGCAGGAGACAGCTTACAAATAAGCAGAAATAAATAGAATTCAAATGACAAGTAGAATAAAAAAAATTGAGAAAAAAAATTAAGAAAACTACAGAAAAAAGGAGGAAAAAGGAGAAAGGAAGAGCGAAGAAAATAGAAAAGTGATAGAACGAAAAAAGAGAAAAGTAGGAACGTAAAGAGAAATATAAATAGTAAGGGTAAAGGGACACGCAAAAGACTTATCAGTAAGCGTCTTTGCCAAGTAAAAATAAATCTCTGTACAGAAATGATTGAAGTCATTTCTGCAGCATTAGTTGAAAGAGAAGCTGCAAGAGTCACTTTGGGTCTGAATGAAGTCTTGGGAAACCCAATTGAGAAGAGGCAATGGGACGCAATAGAAGTGGAACCTCTGATATTAAAAGAGGGGGAAAAATTCTCTCCAACTTGAGCTCCTTGGGAATGGTTTCCGTGTGTCTGTCTGGTTGAGTAGGGATTTTTGAGTCGACTGCGGCGAAGGAATTAGCGACACTGGATGGTACTTGCTATGTATGGCTGTTATTAGGGCTTCAGGGAAAGCTGTAGGGAGAGAGAAGGAGATTTCCTGTTTTTTAACCTAAACGCCAAACCCCCCTCCCTCCCCGTACTTCTAGGGCCTCACCAAAAACAACAAAAAACTGTAGGCCTAAGCTGAGAAGCAGGTTCTGTAGCCGGCACCGAATTGTGCAAACCGTCTGTAAATTTATATGCCTAAACGATCTCTTGCTTCCCTCAGGATTTTTTTTTTTCGTATTCATGAAGTTCCTTTAGTATTTATGGTAATCTTTCGGATCCTCTGAATCTCAGCGGGTTCTCGATTATGCCAAAAAATAGTGTAGGTTTTCATACTTTTTTTATGATCATTTGGTTGTTCCTTCCTCTGTAACGATATTACTTTGATTATGCGATGATCACTGATTCGCTTCAACCTATAGAGATCCCGATCCATATGAATTATTTTTTCCCAAAAGAATTGTTTCATGATATTCCGAAGCGAACCTACAACCTAGTTATTTCAGTCTGGTTTCATCACTGTGAGTATATTTCCACCTACCTCCCTTTCAAATCATTACGCTGAAGGCAAAG
>NC_089787.1:35743123-35748123 GCF_040412425.1 Macrobrachium rosenbergii | reverse complement strand
AATTATTTGCTCTTTTCATAAAAACAGAATAAATTTTGTATGAAAAAAAAACTTCTTAATAACATTCTTTATCGGTATGGGTGCAGCAACTTCATCCCAAAAACCAGTGCTTGAAAAGCTCAACAACGCTTTAGGACTTATGGTGATGGGCAATGGGTCACATTAAGGCCTGCAAAGTCAACAGAGTAAGAATTAGTCCTTAGAGGTTTGAGCAATGTCTTGTATAAATTTTGTTTTTGTTTTTAATATAATTTTCCATATTCCTTCGATATTAAATGAGAAAGTTCCAGTTGTAATGAAGACCTTAAAAAAAAGGAATGAAATAAAACAAGTTAAAAATGCGCCGAAGTTTTGTTCGGCGCAATCGAGTTTTCTGTACAGCCGCTGCAGCGTACAATCAAGGCCACAGAAAATAGATCTATCTTTCGGTGGCCTCGGTATAATGCTGTATGAGCCGCGGCCCGAAAAATTTAACCACGCCCCGGTGGTGGCCTATCCTATATCGTTGCAAGAAGCACGATTATGGCTAAATTAAACCTTAAACAAAATAAAAACTACTGAGGGCTAGAGGGCTGCAATTTGATAAGTTTGATGATTGGAAGGTGGATGATCAACATACCAATTTGCAGCCCTCTAGTCTCATTAGTTTTTAAGGTCTGAGGGCGGACAGAAAAAGTGCACGGACAGAGTAAAGTGCGGACGGACAGACAAAGCCGGCACAATAGTGTTCTTTTACAGAAAACTGAAAAAACTGAAAAAAATTCTTATTCTCTGAAAGAAAATCGCATAGGCAGAACACGAGGTTCTGTAGACGGGACCATCTGGCATAAATGCCCTTCAATTCTCTGCCTGAATGAGTTTGCAGTTTCTTATGGAATCCTTTATGAGAACAGTTGGCAATGATCAGCCCCAAGTTTTTGTTTTTTTTCTCTCTTTTTTTTTATGGCGTCTAGACAGCCTTGGGTAAAAGTTGAGGATATTTCCTTTTATAAGACTTTCTTGGTGTCAGTGGCTATCTGAGCTGATCGGCGTAGGCGCTTTCCATTTTATTTATTTGTAGATTGTCTCGGGGCTTTCTTCATTGAAATGTGCGTGCGTGTGTGAATGTAATTTCACGGTGTGTATGTAGGCGGACGCAATTTGCATTTTGAGTAGTTTTGTATTTATATTTGTTTTAAGGGTTAGGTCATGCATATATCATTTGTTGTATAGACATTTATATATATATATATATATATATATATATATATATATATACATATATATACACACATTCAGGCGGAAGTAAGTACACAACAACATTAAACGTCATGCACCTCTTCTAAACTCCAACGTGTCTTCTTCTCCTCTGCACTTGGCCTAAGTATACTCTGGGCATGCGTGAGCTTGTGGTCTCACTTCGTCTTTCCCCTTCTTTTGATCAGGTAGACTTAGACAAAAAAATCTGCTTTCTTTTTACTTTTTTATGTAGGCTATGTTGTAATTTTAAAGAATGTAACTGCCGTTTTTAATCTAGCTTTTATTTTAAATTGGAGAACTAATGTGTATTTTCAATTTTACAGACTGATGATGTGTTTAAGTAACACGAAACGTTTCTTTCAATAAATATGCAACTGTTTTGTTGACTGTCGTCTTCTTTGGACTCCTGCTTGTTGTTATATATATATATATATATATATATATATATATATATATATATATATATATATATATATATATATATATATGCATGTGTTTTTAGTGTGAAAATATGACAGTTCTTTTTAAAGTAAAAGGGAAACCCATTGTTAATAAATGTAATACTATATTGTCTGTCTTTTATTTCTCAAGACTGAAACTATATAATCGAACTTCTTTTGTAAAAAATAACTTTGATATCCGTATGATAAAAGCAATATATCATGTAAAAATTATCCTGACAAGTGTATTGGTTCTTTACTGTATGATAACACGCAACCAGACTGAAATATAATATTCCATAATCTTCCATTCTTTGTTATTTGATAATCTTTCACACTAACTTAGTTTGCTGTTAGTGTAAGATAATGCATGTGTGTCTTCTTAGTTTAAAAGAAGTAATTTTTTAAGACATTATTTTGTTTACCAGTGATTTTTAAATTTAAATTTGAAGCGAACAGAATGTCCCAAAAGATAAGTATTCTGTATTCACTCTGCGCCTTTCACGGGATATGTAAATATTCATATCATTACATTTGAGTGTTTGGTGTATATTTAATTCGAAATTTAGATGCAAGTTTCATTAATAATTGAAGGACTGTAGCCATTTTAAGATCTCTAGGTAATATGACGTTTCTTCACTTTTATTTACCAATTTGATCATTATTTACGGGTTTTATTTTTACCTATGAACTTATTCCACTTTTAGCATCGTTTAATGTAATATGCTATATGATAGCTGCTACCTTATAATATTAACATCTGAATAGATTACAATATTTGAGAGTGAATTTATTTAGGATTCCTCTGACAAAATTCTCTCTCTCTCTCTCTCTCTCTCTCTCTCTCTCTCTCTCTCTCTCTCTCTCTCTCTCTCTCTCTCAGCAAGTATCGTATTCAATAATATGTTTGCCATCTAGTTTTCTTTTGGCTCAGTAACGCGATCCGCTACCTTTCCCCGTAATAATTTCGCTGATTGACTGAGAAGGGAAATCTCTTTGAAGTAATTTTACGTTGTTTGACTTGTAATATTCTCTACTTTCCAGAGGTTTGTTTTTTTTCATAAAAAACCTTACTAATATCAACTAATGTTAGGTGATCCGTCTTCCACAAACCCACTGGGTTGGAGCCATTTACTTCTCTCTCAAACCCGCTGGGTTGGAGCCATTTACTCCTTCCTCAAACCCATTGGGTTGGAGCCATTTACGTCTTCCTCAAACCAACTGGGTTGGAGCCATATCTAAATTATTTATCAGGTAATCTCTCTCTCTCTCTCTCTCTCTCTCTCTCTCTCTCTCTCTCTCTCTCTCTCTCTCTCTCTCTCTCTGTTCCAGCGTGAAGGCCGTTGGAATGGTACATCTTGAGAGAGCCGGAAAATTGAGAGGGGAAATAGATATATTCTTATGTATGTGTCCAATACCCTGCTTTCATTAGTCGAACACGTGCTCTCAAAATATATCAGAGCACAGCCCAACGAATATTTTCTTATACTAAGATTTCCCTCTTATAACAGTCGGCCAAACAAGTTTGAAAGGCAATTCTTGCCTTGAAACTCCTTGAAGGGTGGACGTAATCCCCGAACAAACTTCATTGAGCAATATCTCTGTGGCGCGTCCAATGCATCAAGAAACTGGCAAGATGAGATCACAATTCAGTTTCAGTTGAGTTATAGTTTTGGTGCTTTCCTCTCCGTGTCGGTTCTGGAAGAGCACAAACAATGCGAACGGCAATATATCCTTCTCAGTGTCTTAAGGCAGTTTGGTCCAGAGGAGGATTAAGACTCTGCTCTCTTGTCTTGGTGTTAGGTTTGCGATTCTTACACTCGATTTAATTTTACCGATACGTTTTAAATCTTCAGCCCTTTTGCTCGTATAGTTAGCATATCTAGATACTCATTGATAATGTATGTTGGTGAGAGAGAGAGAGAGAGAGAGAGAGAGAGAGAGAGAGAGAGAGAGAGAGAGAGAGAGAGAGGTGATAGCAAAGATGTTTCCGTCAGCAAAGATTTTAAGATATGATCGTTCATAATTGGGATGTAAATTTATGCATACGTATATATATATATATATATATATATATATATATATATATATATATATATATATATATATATATATGTATGTATGTATATGTATATACACACAAACATATACATACATATATACCTAACTTTGAATGCATATGGGATCGTCAAACTGAAGTTGCTTTATAGAGACAAAATGTAGTTATTAAATGCTAATGAAATAAGAAAGGGTTGAAAGTGCTTAGATGAATTGTTTGCGCATTGTATGTATCGCTAGAACGATTGAAAAGGTGGCAATGTAGAGGTAAGTTGAAGTGGGTGGAAAATGAATCGAAGAAACTGGTGATGGTTCGGTCATGTGGAAAGATTGGATTACCGTATCGGGGTAAAATGAGTGTATAATTCGAAGGTGCTAGGAGGCATGAAGAGAGGAAACACTAGAAAATCATGGAGGATTGCAGAAACAGCGTTACTGAAATGGAATTTCTTTTATACACCAGAAACGAGAGATTGCGTGCTGGCTATGGTAAATTCCGCACTGCTATGTGAAGGTTCGACTTGATGATACATCATTTCTATAGAGACGAAAAAAATTAAGGAAGGGTTTTTTGCACAGGTGGCTCATCTGCAAAAGTCAAGTAAAGTGTATTTTGAAAGTTGGTTCATCTGCACTCAGTCACTGAGTAAATTAAGGAAGTATTTTGCACAGGTGGTTCATCTGCACTCAGTCACTGAGTAAATTAAGGAAGTATTTTGCACAGGTGGTTCATCTGCAAAATGAGTATTTTCAGGTGGTTCATCTGCAAGTCACTGAGTAAAGTATTTTGCACAGGTGGTTCATCTGCACTCAGTCACTGTGTAAATTAAGGAAGTATTTGCACAGGGTTGCACTCAGTCATGTAAATCTTTTCACAGTTGGTTCATCTGAAACTCAGTCACTTGTAAATTAAGGAAGTTTTTGCACAGGTGGTTCATCTGTACTCAGTCACTGAGTAAAAAGTAGTATTTTGACAGGTGGACTCAGTCATGTAAATTTTAAATGGACTATTATTTTATTTTCTTTTATCGTCTCTGTCGTGTGGAAATGGATTAATGGGATATATTTATATGCACACATTATATATATGTATTTATATATATATGTGTGTGTGTGTGTTTGTGTAATATTTTTCTAGAGGTGCGGGGGATTCAGATATTATAGATAAAATCTTCCTCCAACCAACGATTAAGAAGTATAAGAGAACTTGTCAACTGGAGTGATATGATATGGACCATCTGGTATAAATACCACATTTCTGTA
>NC_089787.1:35700623-35738123 GCF_040412425.1 Macrobrachium rosenbergii | reverse complement strand
CAATCCACACAATTGGTGGATCTACAAAGTTTGAATCGTAGTATTTTATAGTTTGTTCCCAGTCTTTTACTCATTAACCCAAAGTCTTGTGTATTAAAGTCATCGCTAACTATCAGTGTAGAAAAATATAACATTCATAATATATGCAAATTTATTATGTTATTGGTTAATATTAGTCCGTAGGCTATATAGCGCTAGTGTATTTTGTCGTTCAGTCTCTCTCTCTCTCTCTCTCTCTCTCTCTCTCTCTCTCTCGTGTGTTAATTCCTGTGTCGTACCTTTTAATGTAGTCTCGTTCAAATTCACGAAGTTGTTCTGTTTTCCATTTGGTTGATGGAAATTTAATGATAAAAAAAAAAAAAGAGTTGATGCTTTTCCGTAAGTGTCATGAAAAGCCTCTGTAAGTTCGGTAACGCTGAAATTGGTGATGGCGATATTTTTCAAGACTCAATATTTGGCGTTTCGCATGACAGATAAAAACCTCTGTATATACACCAGTGCAGCGCATCTCTTCTCAGAAAGAAGTTCTCGAGTAAGGTAGGCAGCTCTTTGACGTCTGATGCGTTTCTGCTTCGAATTATATTTATCGGTGTTTCGGATCTGTCAGTGTTTACTTAGTTGCCAAACAGTCTCAAAGCTAAGCAGAGCGATTTGAAAGAATATTAGTCAAATTCCAGGCTAGGTATTAGACCCATTGAGTATTTGTTTATCGAACTTTTCATTCGGATGGTTCGACAATTCGAAAAAGGAATAAACAGTTTTTTTTTTTTTTTTTTTTTTTTTTTTTTTTTTTTTTGATCAGTCAAGTGTTGACTGAAGACCCTGTCTATAAGTTTTCTTCTAAGTTTCCTTCATTGACTGGAAAAGATTGGTAGTATTTTCATATGATTTCCAATATTCTTTTTGGTGGTGTTTCCTTTATTTGTACTGTAACGCCAGATAAACTAACAATTCAGCTAGTAAGTCAGTTAGTTTGAGACTTTCATGATGGCAAGTTACTATCAATTACAACTTACATATCAAAAAGTCAGGAAAGAAGAATCTGCCATACAAATGAGGACTTCATTCAGTGAAAATGTTGATTTTATTCCAGTCTTTTATCTGGCGAAAGAATTATATAACAAGGTAAAGTAAAGTACTTTGACCTAAATAGTGGTAATAGTGAAAATACATTAAAGCACGTGATTGAGTTGAGTTGCATATAGAATTTAGGCCGAAGGTCAAGCACTGGGGCCTATGGGGTCATTCAGTGCTGAAATGAAAATTGACAGTTAAAGGTTTGAAAGGTGTAACAGGAGGAAAACCTCGCAGTAGCACTATGAACCGTTAGGAGAGGGTGGAAAGTAAGATGAAAAAGAGAATATGAAAGGAGGTATAGTAAAAGGAACGAAAGGAGTTGCAGCTAGGGGCTGGCCCGAAGGATTAGATTTATTTTGCGTGGCTAAGAACCAACTGGTTACCTAGGAACGGGACCTACAGCTCATTGTGGAATCCGAACCACATTACGACGAGAAATGAATTTCTATCAATAGAAATAAATTCCTCTAAGTCTTCACTGGCCGGTCGGAGAGTCGAACGCTGGGCCAACAGCGTGCTAGCCGACAGCTCTACCCACCCCTCCAATGAAGAACTACTACCCCCTCACAGGGTTAAAGCACATGATGAAGGGAGGAACTTGATATCACCCAGCGAGGAAATGACGGTAAATAGGCAGTAATTGTTATGGCATATTCCTTCAAAAAGGAACACTGACGATTGAGCGATGACAATTGCCAGGTGGAATGCGAGGCCACTGTGGGGTAGGCGGGTGGGGGTGGAGGGAATTTAGAGATCGTGGGAGGGAAGAGGAAAAATGCGACTTGACCCGAAAAGAAGAAGAAGAAAAACTGGAAAAGAGGAAAGTAATCGACGGCGTAATCGACCTCGTATAATCTTGCTAAAAGCATTGCGGGAGAGTGACCTTTCATCTTTTGTAACTCCCGAGGAAAAAGTAACTCGGAGTTTGTGTTAAAAGGAAACTGATAAAAAGTAAAAAAAAAAAAAAAAAAAAATAGAAAAGATAGACGCCAAAGAACAAGGTTCTTATTTTATTTTCATGTGTATGTGTCTGTTTGTGGAAGCAGATCAATGAACAATACTCGTAACACGTATTTATGCGTTGTACTAGATTATCTGATATCTGATATTCATTTTAATGTTTTAAGATATCATTACTCATGAGACAGGTGTAATACTTTGTGATATATAGAGTTTGTTTGTTATATAGAGTTTGGTTTACACACACATATACACACCAAAATATATGTGTATATACATATACACAGTATATATATATATATATATATATATATATATATATATATATATATATATATATATATATATATATATATATATATATATATATATATGTACAGAGAGAGAGAGAGAGAGAGAGAGAGAGAGAGAGAGAGAGAGAGAGAGAGCGAGATTGATTCTGCATTACTGGTGAATTATTCGGTTACTTTCGCATTAGGTATCATTCCACGCATGCATGTTGGCAGTATGTCCCGCAAACGCGATATTGACGCACCCAGATTCGCTTCAGAACGGTTTTTCCATGTCATTAATCTTTGTCAAGGCCACAAAACACCCTCATAAGCGAGACCGACTTGGAATTTTTGAGCGGTAAGATTCCCATTCCAGGCATCACGAAACGCCAATAAGCTTGACGCGAAAAACCAAAATGAAAACCTGTGGTAAAAACCGTCGGCCCATAAACCACGCGAATGATGTTGCTTTGTCTTTTCTTATTGGTGTTGATTCTTAAGTAGTGAGTTGGATAATGGCGACGATCCTCTTACGCGCCGCTATAAGCAAATAAAGGAGGTCGTTTCGCCCGTGAGAGAAGAGTCCTTATTGCAATCCGTGAAGGTTACGTCCTTTGGCGGTCTGCTCGTCAGTTCGAGCGAGGGCAGCGTCCAGATTCGTTCTTGGGGTTCATTTTGTGAAAAGTTTGCTCCCGTACAGAGACGAAGAATTTTGACATCTACTGTAGACTAACTGCTGAAGGTTGGAATGAGAGGTTGCTTATGTCACGTATTTCGAACTGAATACTTAACACTAGTTTATGATATAAATGACTGGAGTTTCTCTCTGGGTTTATTCCTTCATATTTTTCGAGCAAGTTAAATCAGGTTAATCTTTGAAGTGCTTTCAATAGTAAGTATACCTTTTTAATATGTACACAAATGTATACACATATATATATATACATATATATATATATATATATATATATATATATATATATATATATATATATATATATATATATATATATATATATATATATATATTCTTTCTTTATCACCCTGCTCTTATATATATATCTCAATATATTCGCTCTATATATATAATATATTTTCCCTCGCTCTTAATTGTTTATTCATTGTGTGCTGTGTGTGCTTTATACAATGCAATGTTAAGATCCGTAATTGTTTATGTTCAAGCTCTTGGCATACATGAGCATAACACAGTTCTCTTGCCATACACGCACGCACACACGTGTATGTATTCATGTATGTATGTATTCGTGTGCAGAGTGATAAGGGTGCGTGGTATAGGCGATTGTATGATGAATATTATCTCGAGTAAGTCTTTATCTAATTGGAAAGGAGCTGGTCTTGTGTAGAAGTAAGTTTCAGACCAGGGTGTGTTACGTCTACATATTTTGTTGAATAATTGCAAAGATAAAAGGAAAAGCAGAGATAAGTTGGAGTTGGTGGGAGTATGTGAAAGACCTGGTCCATTACTGATGTTTCCAAATGTTTAATTCTTGGTAGGTGGTACTGAAGATAAGATGCGGTGGCTGGGAAATAAGTTAGATGTTTGAAAGCTAATGATAGCGAAGTTAAGTATACCTTAGTTTAACCAGACCACTGAGCTGATTAATAGCTCTCCTAGGGCTGGCCTGAAGAATTAGATTTATTTCACGTGGTTAAGAACCGATTGGTTACCTAGCAACGGGACCTACAGCTTATTGTGGAATCCGAACAACATTATAACGAGAAATGAATTTCTATCACCAGAAATAAATTCCTCTAATTCTTCATTGGCCGGTCGGAGAATCGAACGCGGGGCCAGCGGAGTGCTAACAGAGAACGGTACCCACCCGTCCAATGAAGAACTTAACGATAGCGAGTAAGAGGAGCTCAACAGAAGATAGAGAATAGGAGTAGTGATGGGAAGTAAAATCTCAGATGTCGAAAGGACTTTTGAATCAGTTCTACTGTAGATGGGAATGAAGTGAGATTGATGAATATGAATAGAAGAAAAATAATGGAAAATACGTAAGAATAAACATTGCAGGATAGTGTTTGCCTTTTTTTTGCTTGTGCAAAGCATTTTATGGCTGGTTTGTGATAGGAATCCATTCCTTGTGTAAATAGATTGCCACTTTATAAAAGAATAATTCCGAGAGAAAACTCGCCTTTTTATGTGCAAAACACTATAACCCCTTTTCTTTTCATTTATACACCAGAAAGTACGACACACTCACACCCACAGTCTAGTGACCATTCACACAAGATGTGACAGTCATTTCTGTGTGGGGATTTTTTTAACCCGCCCCCAAGAATGCAGAAGAATAAAAGCTTTTCCATCATGGATTAAGTGAGGAGCAATCTCAAATTTCTCTCTCCGCCTCCCATGTTCACCCTCTAATGACATTATCCCCTTACCTGGTTCCAAGTCGAGGGATTTTTTTGGAGTGTGGGACCTAGGGGCCGGAAGGTCGGGGGGGGGGTGGGGCGGGGGGAGGGAGAGATGTTGGTCGAGCTTTCCAAATCTGGAAGGTTTTGGTCCATCAGGTGAGAACAAAGTTGTACAGCAAAGTAAGTGTGCTGGAGTCTGCGGCGAATGCATCTACACATTTTTTCAAGAGTCATTTGGAATTTAATTCAGCATTTTAGTCGTTGTGGCGTCTTTGTTTTGTATATGTTTTGATATTCTGCCATTTTATTTATTGTCTAACGTTATTTATAAAGTTTTGTCAAGTCACTATTTTCTTTGTTCTTATGGAATCACTATTTTCAGTTTTTACACCCTTTCCAATTGTTTTATTCAGTATATATGTTATATGTGTGTGTGTAAACATATACAGTATATGTATATATATATATATATATATATATATATATATATATATATATATATATATATATATATATATATATATATATATATATGTGTGTGTGTGTGTGTGTGTGTGTGTGTGTGTGTGTGTGTGTGTGTGCATTAAGCTACAAACGTCCTTTAATACCTAATTCGCTCTACCTCGGAAATAATATATTTCCATATATGTTACCTGAAGGGGAATTTTTTAGTTAATAATAAGTTCGTAGTCTCATGGGCGCGTCACTGTAGTCCTGAGTTCATGTCTTCCGTGGTTCAAGCCCACAAGGCGACGAACTTATTATCAACTAAAAACATTTCCCTTCGGGTAAACACATATGAAAATATATTATTTCCGAGGTAGAGCGAATTAGATATTAGCCAAAAGGACGTTTGTAGCTTAACGCTTGTATATGAATCACGGCGATGTGTATATAAATTTCCTTCATATATATATATATATATATATATATATATATATATATATATATATATATATATATATATATGTGTGTGTGTATGTGTGTGTGTGTATATATGTATAATATATATATATATATATATATATATATATATATATATATATATATATATATATATATATATATATATATATATATATATATATATATATATATATATATATATATATATATATATATATATATATTCTTCAACATAAATTTCTCTGGCCCCATACCAATAATGTGAAGATGGTATAAAACTTTCTCTTCATTATTTGGTAAAAAAAAAAAAATGCGAATTAGAAATTAAATAGCCAAAATGTCAAAATTCCTGTACACACTTCGCCGTTTACTCTTTCTGCGTGGCTGTTTGAGAGGTTCGAGTATCTAGACCTGACTCTAGAAGGGCTACCAACCTTCCCGAAGATTAGTTTTAGGTACCTTCATTCCACATACTTTTAAGGTGGCTAGTGGTGAGGTGGTCTGACCCCTGGCTGGACGAGGACAAATCTAAAGGCAGAGTTAATTACTTATGGACCATTGAAATTACCGACGCACATAATACGTACGGAAATGAATGTATGGATACTCATTGCATTTCATTACACAGATTCTAGGTCAATTCAGAATTTTCAGTTACATGCAAAATTCTATCTTGCGTTCTTCCTTAGTTGCTTAGACTTAAACTCTTTGTTTCTTTATATCTCTTTTGTGTTGTTTGAAGGATTCGGTCGTATTCACATCACGTGACAAGAAGAATTGTTGCAAATTCAAAATGGACTGAGAGAAAAACTGTTTTCACGGAATGCATATATATATATATATATATATATATATATATATATATATATATATATATATATATATATATATATATATATATATATATATATATATATATATAATATATATATAAGCGTCTTGCTCTCTGACCTGCTCTACCTGCTCGTTGACCCAGATAAAGCTTAACCGATGTCGATTACTGGACAAAAAGCTTCCAACGAATTTGGTTTTCTTGTGGGATGACGGATCATGGGAGATAATAACAGCAGATGGATTTCCGTAGTTTTGTGATCAAGTCAGTTTTAGACTAAAACAAATAAAGAAAAAACTATTCGACTTTCCTTTTATTTCAATTTATGTATGTATTTTTTTTTTACTTATCTATATTTAATGGTGACTTGACGGGTTAATCTTTTCCTTATGTGTACACTATTTATCGTCTTATTTGATCACGTTTCAGTGTTTTTTCATCTCCTATAAGTGAGTCTTTCCCTTACTCTATGTAAATTCGACTGGGAAGTTATATAGATGATTATTCAGTTGTCTTTAGAGTATTTGTTATCCTAAAACCATCGACTAAAGCTTCCAGTTTGTGCTAACAAAGGAAGTAGAGGTTGGGTTTTTTGGCATAATAATATTTAATATCTAACATAGTTGTGTAAATCTATAGAATTATCAACTGAAAATATCTGTTCCTTGGAGCAAAGTCTTACACTTTTTCATTCACGATTTTTTTTTTTTTTTTTTTGGCTACTTTCAGTAGGTCTGACTTATGATGTAAAATTCATTTCCTTGTTTTAGCAGCTTCTATATTTAAAACTCCATGAGGGAGTAGTGCCGTCAGTGCATCTCATGCGGTGCACTGTAGACATTACTTAAGATTCTTAGCAGTGTCCCTTCGGCCACTAGCTGCGACCCCTTTCATTCCTTTTACTGTACCTCCTTTCATATTCTCCTTCTTCCATCTTACTTTCCACCCTATCCTAACAACTGATTTATGCAACTGCGAGGTTTTCCTCCTTTTACAACTTTCAAATCTTTCTTCTCCCAATTTCCGTTTCAGCGCAGAATGACCTCATAGGTCCCAATGCTTGGCCTTCGGCCTAAATTCTATATTCTATTCTGTTCTCTATATTTAAAAAAATGGAGTAGGCATACTTCTTCCTTTCAGAGCTGAGAATGAAAATCAAATCTGAGTCATTTTTCTTTTTAGTTGGCGTATTTGTTTCGATTTTGTTTTCATTTTTAGACCCCTGTTTTTTTGTTCTTCCAGATGTTTTAAATGCGTTTTCCTTCTCTGAAAGACAGTTGAATTGTAATTCAGTAGTATGATGGGAAGTAATTTTTTTTTTTTTTTTAGTTTTTCCAAATATGATTAATCCGTTTTGCTTCTGTGCTCTTGGCATGTCAGTTGAATTGTAATTCAGTAGTATGATAGGACGCAAACTTTGTCGTAAGCATCAAACTGCTAAATGCTCCCATACCTCATAATTATCATTATACATAAATCTAATTGATCATGTTCCATTATTAACATAAAAGGAAGGTTGAGAAAGAATCAGTCTTGTAACTGAGAAGTGTACCTAGCCAGTTAAGAAGATATTTTTATTAACGTGTATTTTTAGTGTTTATATTATGTTTATCTTTTACTTATGTTATTTGATTTTTATTAATTACATTTTTATTTCATTTACTTAATTTTTATTCTGATTTTCACTTTTTTTCTTATTTTCATTTTCATTAACATTTTTGTTTAAAGGAAAATAGTTTATTTAAAGGAGATGAATCCCATGACTTAGGGCGCATCCATAGATGTCTATCATTCCTCCTCATTAATACCATTCATAAATTACTATCATATTAACCATTGTATTTCATCCATCCCTCCGGCACATATTCAAAGATATATGTTAAATTTCAGACGTTCTCGTGCTTCATCCGATAAAAAGCGGCGAATGAAAAATGGCGTAACATAACTCGAACGCGAGGAACAGCACAGCTAAAACACTTTTAGCACCCTGGTGAAGTGAGATCAGCCGGGATCTGTAAATAGCCCAGAGAGGACATGAAGATAAATATGGCTGCCTGGCAGCGGCTATTCTTTAAAAAGGAGAATTTTTCGTTCGCTGGCTAGTGAGCGATGACGATTGCGAGGTTGCTTATAGCTGGGCAGAAGTCATGGGGTTTTTATTTGATCGAGAGAGAGAGAGAGAGATTAGACATTTTTAGAGAGAGAAAAGCTCCAGTTTGATTAAATATAAAACAAGTGAAAAATGCGCCGAAGTTTCTTCGGCGCAATCGTTTTCTTTACATCGTATAATCAAGGCCACCGAAAATAGATCTATCTTTCGGTGGTCTCGGTATAATGCTATATGAATTTCGGCCCATGAAACTTTAACCATGGCCCGGTGGTGAAAAATGGCGTAACTTTATCGTTGCCAAAAGCACGATCATGGCTAACTTTAACCTTAAATAAAATAAAAACTACTTGAAAAGCTAGAGTGCTGCAATTTGGTATGTTTGATGATTAGAGGGTGGATGATCAACATACCAATTTGCAGCCCTCTAGCCTCGGTAGTTTTTAAGATCTGAGGGCGGACAGAAAAAAGTGCCGACGGACAGACAAAGCCGGCACAATAGTTTTCTTTAACATAAGGTAAAATATATCTTGGAAATATACGAAAGCCAATGGACAGTTTAATCGAGTTCGTAGTCCTGCTAAAAACACCGAGGAAAGGAATAACTTTTCTTCCTGCGTAATTTTCACGGAAAAGCTATTAACTCAGAATTGACAGAGGAAATGTAATTGTGTACAGATTCCAGAAATGTAAATCTTATATTGTTTAAAATTATTATAATTAACTTCATCATTGTTGTGACCCGTAGTCTAGCAAACATGCTTTTATATATATATATATATATATATATATATATATATATATATATATATATATATATATATATATATATATATATATATATATATATATATATATATATATATATATATATATATATATATATATATATATATATATATATATATATATATATATATATATATATATATATATATATATATATATATATATATATATATATATACATATATATATATATATATATATATATATATATATATATATATATATATATATATATATATATATATATATATTGTTTCACGTGTTATGAGCAATTGACCTCTTATACAACCCATAATAACGTTCATTGCTCCATCATTCTGGTTTCCAAGTACCCACATAACCTCATTCTTGCTGGCATTCACTGTCAAAGTATTCTCCTCATAAGCACGTTCAAACTCATTTACTAGATAGATTGTAAATTTTTTATCACAAAGTCTGTAACACTTATCTTCTGCAATTATCAGCCAACCTGCAGTTCATTGAAGACCATTTTTTTTATCCCAAAGTCTAGAAACTTAATGAATCATCCCCAGTGATGGAGATTGTGCATACATACATACATACATACATACATACATACATACATACATACATACATACATACATACATACATACACACCTATATATATATATATATATATATATATATATATATATATATATATATATATATACATATATATATATATATACTGTTATTTCAACACTATACGTTTCTCGCACCTTTATCTATTGTACTTCGTCGTACGAAGTGTGATATTAATTTTAAAGCTTTAGATAATAACATTATTCGTAACATCTGTCTCTTCATTCAAAACTTGATTTTCGAGTTTGCGTTCAAAAAAGTTCCTTAACAATACCAAATCAACTTCAGATGGTTCTCTTGTATTGGGATCCGTACAAGTCCTTCAAAGTCTAATAAATAATGAATAATGCAACATAAGTATATTTATGTTTGCATTCACAAGCAATACATCATGCAATGCCAATAAGCATAAATATAAAACCGAATTGAGACCTCTGTCAAAAACCATTCTAAAAACTACGCTTGCAATATCACACTGTCACTTGTCATTGATAATCTCTCAACCTAAGAGAGGCGAATTATTATTATTATTATTATTATTATTATTATTATTATTATTATTATTATTTCAGTAGATGAAACCTATTCACATGGAACAAGCACAAAGGGGCCACTGCCTTGAAACTCAAGCTTCCAAATATTGTTGGTTTCAGCCTCCCACCACAGACCCCAAACTGCAGCAATAACTGATCATGATACCGAGCCAGTGATTTTTCATCGGCCTGAGGTAGACGCGAACCCGCGACATCTGAGTGACATACCACGACACTAACCGCTATACCAACGGACCAGCGAATGGACCAGAATCCCTTTGAACGCAGCCATAAACAAACTCTATATTCCATTCCACTCCATTCTAACGTCATTACTTCCTTACCTGGTTCCAAGCCCTGGAAATTTTTGACGCAGTGAGATACTGGTGGGACGCAAAAGGGGACGCTGGTCGGGTTCTTGAAATATGAAGGGACTTGAAAACGAGCGACCACTTCGGTCCATCGGGTGAGAGCGAAGTTTTATTGAAGGCTAAAGGTGATGGGATCTGAAGGGAACACCTTTAAAGGGTTGCCTATCGTCACGTTTTAGTGAGTTGATAATTATTGACACCTTTTAGTTTTCTGTAAACGAAAAGTATTTTGCCGGCTTTGTCTGTCCGTCCGCAATTTATTCTGTCATCACTTTTTCTTTCCGTACTTTATTCTGGCCGCACTTTTTCTGTCCGTACTTTATACTGTCCGCACTTTTTCTGTCTGCACTTTATTCTGTCCGCACTTTTTTCTGTCCGCACTTTCTCTGTCCGCCCTCAGATCTTAAAAACTACTCAGGTTAGAGGGCTGCAAATTGACATGTTGATCAACCACCCTCCAATCATCAAACATACCAAATTGCAGCCCTCTAGCCTCAGTAGTTTTTTACTTTATTTAAGGTTAAAGTTATCCACAATTGTGCTTCTGGCAACGATATAGGCTAGGCCACAACCGGACCGTGGTTAAAGTTTCATGGGCTACGGCTCATACAGCGTTATAGCGAGACCACCGAAAGATAGATCTATTTTTCCGGTGGCCTTGATTATATGCAGTAGCGGCTGTACAGAAAACTCGATTGCGCCAAAGAAACTTCGACGCATTATTTACTTGTTTTGTTTTGTTTATAGTCTTACTGCTGTTTTCAGTCTGTTAATGTCTGTTTTACGTTATCAGTGTTTATGGTGTCTATCGCCTTTGCGGTGCTTGTAAAGGCGTTCCTCATCTTAATCTTTCCATTGGTCATTTTTTACTTCTTTAGTAATTTTGTGAAGGACATTTCCTTAAGTTTAGTGTTAAAGGAATATATTTCATTTTTTCATTTTTCGTCTTTAAGTCTTTTTTTTTTTTTAGTTTTTGTATGTCTTTTCCTTTTTCTTGTCTTGTTACGGATTCCTTTTAACGTTTTAAAATAATCTTGCAAGGCAAGAGCACTCTTGCTCTTCACGAAATTTATTTATCTCTGACTTCATAATGGCCAGGTGCAGCATAAAATTCCTATCTCTACTCATTCAGGAATTTAAAAAAATAAACATTAAGGATCCAGTGTAATGGATGCACTGATGCCAGCCTCCTACGATAGAGCAGTTGTAAAGAACCCAGTTGGTTAATTACATTTCATATTAAAATACCTGCCAAGGTCACAGTGGCTAATAATACAGAATTAGAATTCTCTCTCTCTCTCTCTCTCTCTCTCTCTCTCTCTCTCTCTCTCTCTCTCTCTCTCTCTCTCTCTGTATATGTATTTATATGTATTTATGTATATATATATTTATATATATATATATATATATATATATATATATATATATATATATGTATATATATATATATATATATATATATATATATATATATATATATATATATATATATATATATATATACAGTTATATGAATTTTAATATATTTATTTATTTATTTTATTTTATTTTATTTATAAAATTTTTACTGTCAGTATAATAATTGTTATTTTAACTTTAGTTTTAACTGCTCTTTATAATTTATATGACATTACGAAATAAATACTTCTTGTCTTATGGATGATGAATTTATGACTGTTGGCTATATATATATATATATATATATAGAAATAATCAACACACAGTATGAAACAGAAATATTATACATCAGGATCGAACCCAGGTCTTTATATATATATATACAGATATATATATATATATATATATATATATATATATATATATATATATATAGAAATAATCAATACATTTAGTGTTTTTGTGTGTGTCTGTGTATGTATGTATGGTGAAATAACCCTTGCCCTTAAGTAACCTTGGTTCCACTCTGTTTTCTCAAGTATGTGATTCGACCCAGGAGATAAAATAAAAATATTAATTGAACAAACAATTTGATATATTGAAAACACAAATATAAACTAGGAGAAGGTTGTGTAAGGGGAAAGGATGTTGTGGGAGGGAAGCCTAAGAGAGTGTGGGGGGCGGGAGGGGGTCCAGATGGGAAAATGGAGGAAAGGAGGAGAATGTTGTAGGAGGAACAGGAGGAGGAGGAGGAGCTTCGAATTTGATTTGAAAGAGGAAAAAAATTATAAAAAAGGACAAAAAGGAATCGACAGCGTAATCGCCTACCTAATCCTGCTAAAAGCACTGGGGGCGTGACCTTTCATCTTTTGTGAATCCCCTAGATAAAAGGGAACACTAAGCTTAATAGAAAAAAAGAAAGAAAATTAAAAAAATAAATTGTCGCCAAAATTTAGACACGTCTATTTTCCAGGTCACGGTATTGAAGTATAATATATATAGAAATTATATATGAATTTAATATATAGTATATAAATATATATATATATATATATATATATATATATATATATATATATATATATATATATATATATAGTTCAATATCATTCGTTGTGTTCTCCATGGTGAATGACTGTTTCCGCATATGTTCAAATTCAGTAATCCGTAGACACTCCCCAGTCATTACTTACACGGTAGAGAGATTGCCCTAGTAGTCTAGTACCTACTGTAAATGAATGTGGGCGTTCTTTAGAATGCGACTATACTTAAGTATACATGTTTGTTTAAATGCATTCTAGTAACAGAAGGAGAATATATCCAGTAGGTTGTTTTCCTGCTTCAAGAATTGCAAGCATTTTTACTGAGATTTTTTATAGCGACACCAATACAAAGGAATGATGAAACAAGAGGCATTCATAACCAGTGTCTTTCCCACTGGGGGCATTCGCCAGTGTCTTAAAGTTAGCAATAAAAAGAAGAACACCGAAATAAAAAATGCTCAAGCCAAAAACTTAGCCTAAAAAAAAAAACGCTCTAGAAATGTCGCTCTGTCGCATCAAGTCGTTAATCTCTAAAGTTGGCTGTGGGCGAAACGTCGACAATCCTCTTAAAAGACGCCATAAACAAATTAAGGAGGCCGTTTGCCCGAGAGTGGGAAGTCCTTATTAGGATCCGCTGACGATTTGGCCTATAAGAGTCTCCTTCTGTGTCAGTGCGAGAGGCTTCCCTAGGATTCATTTTTGGGGGTCATTTTTACGGGACTATTTCGCCTGATTGCAGACAAAGATATTTCATTGGGGATCATTTAACGATTTTAAGTAATGGTGGAATTCGTAGTTCACTCACCAGCTAATAATACTTGGCTGTATATCAGTAGAAATAGTAAACTTATTTTGTTTTTTAATCACCCGCTATAAAACATTGGGGATATTGAGGCGTACGGCGTTATATAAACGGTCTCCAAATACTTAAACACACAAACACTAACACACACACACACACACATATATATATATATATAACTTTATATATATATACACAATTGTTCTGCTTTATCATTAATTACATTGATACAATTACTAACAGACCTCATTAAAACTGGATGGTATCTAGCGGAGATATTTATTCAAGAATATCTCCGCTAGATACCATCCTGTTTTAATGAGGTCCTGTTAGTAAATATATATATATATATATATATATATATATATATATATATATATATATATATATATATATATATATATATATATATATATATATATATATATATATAATCAGGGGTTGTCTTCAGAGAAAGAACAACACAGTGTTCCCTGACAATTCTTACTTTAGCCGTTTCATACTGAAGGTACTATATTAATGAACTGCCACAAAATTAGTTGTTTCATGTGTAAAACATGAGCAATGAAGTGGGGTTGCCCTCCCATCCTCTTTGTAAATGTAGTCTTAATATGCATAAAAGTTTTACGATGTTGAGCCACTTTTTCTGTGGACAAAAAAAATAAAGATAACATTTTTTTCATTCGTGAAACTCGCAACGTGTACTCATAGTTTAATGATCAAATACTCATGGCTGGACGTCCATTATTGCAATGAATAATGAATGAATGAATAATGAATGATTCAGTTGAAAGAGCGAAAGGGAAAGCTTTTCCCAAATCAATTAGGAAGCGAGCATTCGCGAATTTCTCCGTCTCGCCTCCACCGATCGCCTTTTAATGTCATAATTTCTTGACCTGGTTCCAGGGATGGGAATTTTTGGCAAAGTGAGGTGCTATGATGGAGGGCAACGCAGGTCGGTCGTGTTCTTGAAATATGAAAGGATTTGAATTGGGCGAAGATTCTATTTCGTCAGGTGTGAACAAAGTTTTATTTTAAATTTTTAAATGTTTCCTTTTTATATTATTAAGCTTATTTATCTTCATAGATTAAATTTTTATATATGCCAAGTTTTAATTAAGTCTTTTCTTCATCATTTTGGTCGTCTTTTCTCGTCTTAATTTTGCCAAAAATATTAAATTTCCCGTCTTCAGTCTGTTCACAATTTTTTTCTTGTCTGTGAAGTTTTTCATTATTTTTTCCTTTTTGGTCATTTTATGGAACATTCCTCTTTTCTTATATTTTACCAAAAGGCTTTCATCTTTTCAGTCCTCTTATCAACCGGGTAGATGTTTATTGTTAACAAAAATTCAAAAGTGTCTTCTATCTAATAATGTCGAGTTGTCATAGAATGTTACCATTGTTACTTTTAGATAAGTAGGTGTAAAAATATCGGATCCCGCTGTAGATATTTTGCTACCAACCGGGTATGAAAGGGAACGGTGATAAAGAACCTTTTAGTTTAATTATGTTTTATATGAAATTCCACGCTAAGGTCAACATTACCAATAGTAGACAGTATATATGTGTGTGTGTGTGTGTGTGTGTGTGTGTGTGTGTGTGTGTGTGTGTGTGTGTGTTTCCACCCTTTTCCATCATTTGTACAGAGACACAGCATTAGAATCACATAAAGTTACACCCCAAAAAATAAAGAATAATGGAAATGTCCATACAAAAATAGGAGATAAATCCGTCTTTTAATGAAATGTAAGGTTTCACTTCTCTGCCTACTTGGTCATTGACTCAGACACTATTTAAACGAAGTTAATTACTGTAAAAAAAATTCTTTAAAAAATTCTTTTAAAGTGAAAACTGAAAGACCTATTTTTTTAGTTTGTTTGTTAAATAACATTTAGATTTTATTACATGGTATTTTGATTTTTTCACGAATATCGTCTTCACCATAGTGACAGATTCAACTTTTCGGGGCAGTTTAAAGAAATGCTGAAATATTCCGTATTTCATTCTTCTCCTTTATCTCCATATAAATTGGCTTAGTTTTACTTAGTTATAATATACGTTGTAAAGGACTTGATGGAATAAAATGCATTCATGTTTTTGCTTCATTAAAAATTGACCAAAATTAAATAATGATTGGTGTCAGTTTCCCCTGTATTATTATTATTATTATTATTATTATTATTATTATTATTATTATTATTATTATTATTATTATTATTATTATTATTATTATTATTATTATTATTATTATTATTATTATTATTATTATTATTAAAGAGAATGGCAGCATCAGTGGAATTGATTTTATATGTGACCTTTTCAGTTCGTCTTATTATTTTTTCTCATCAGGGCTGATATTTGCTAATAACTGACTGATGTTCATAGTCTGGGTAAGGAAATGGTATTTAGTAAGGCTAATTTTAATTCCATAGGAAGTTAAAATTTGCGTGTGATCACCCTAGAGTTTATGGGACTCGCTCATTGAATCTGGGAACCATCTTCGTCGTTACGTGTTTCTAAGGTCGTAATGGAATTCCAAAGTTTTCAACCAGATCATCGGTTCATGCTTTGACCCAGAAACTCTACGGTGACCACACGACAATTTTAACTTTACACGGAATTAAAATTAACCTTAGTATAAACCATTCCCTTACCCAGACTATGAACATCAGCCATTTATTAGCAAATATCAGTACTGATGACAAGAAAATAATAAGAAGAATTGAAAAGACCATATATAAAATCAATTCCTCTGATGCTGCCATTCTCTTTAACAAGACTTGCTTGAAAGAGGATCTCCTACCTTCAAATTATTATTATTATTATTATTATTATTATTATTATTGCTTCTTAGTGTTATAGTTTATTAAACTTTCAGCAACAGAAACTTTGAAAATATTCTGTCTCTTGGTTGGCTGTTAAGTCCTTTCCTTTTACCTTTCCTAGTGTTACATTTTTTGAGCAATCTCTCTCTCTCTCTCTCTCTCTCTCTCTCTCTCTCTCTCTCTCTCTCTCTCTCTCTCTCTCTCTCTCTCTCTCTCCACTTCAGGACAGCCTGGAAAACTCTCCCACATACAGAACTGAAAGCAAATCTTCCTTTGATGTTTGATGTTATTGATACAGGAAAGTGATACTTCCTTGGTTTTTTTTTTTTTTATTTCTGTGTACGTTGGGCTCCCAGGATTGATTCAACTCTGAATTTGGCTGTCTTCATTTATAAAACGTTGTGTTAATCGTTTCTTTTTATTGCTAATTGGTGAGTGTGAATTTCTTGTTCAGGCTGAAACGCTCGATGAATTAGCATTTTGTTATTCAATATGTAAATATATACGCAAGCAATGAGGAACTTGGGCTTATCACAAACACAAAACGAAAGTTGATGAAAAGAGTATGTATTGCAATACAGAAGCGTTATTTCTCTTTCAAAAAATATTAACGAAATAACATATTCCTAGCAATATACTCTGTTCATCCCTTTAGCTTTCATTCGAGGAGAATATTCATTTCAGAAATTCAGACGTTCTAATCTTTCATCCGGTAACAAAAAAGTGGATAAAAAACGACATAGCGTAACCTGAATGGAGAGAACAGCGCATCTAATCCACTTAAGGCACCTGGGCGAGGTGAGATCAGCGAGGATCTTAAAATGGCTCAGCGGGAAAGTGAAGATAAATAGAGCGTCCTTGGCAGCGGCTATTCATTCAAAATGGAAAACTTTTGGGCGACTGACAAGTGAGCGATGACGATTGCGAGCTGGAAAACAAGTGGCGGAGGAGGTTGAGAAGGAGAGAGGGAGAGACGGAGGGAAGGAGTGAGAGAGGGAGAGGAGAGGTAGTAAGAGGGACAGGGAAAGGTGGGATGAGGTGGAGGGGGGGAGGTGTGAGTTGATTTGGAAGACGTAAAAACTTTGAAAAAGACGGAAATAAATCGACTTGGTAATCCTGCTAAAAGCTACGGGAGTGACGTTTCATCTTGTCTGGATCCTCAGATGAAAGGGAAGCCGACTCTCACGGCTTGACTTTGGATTTAGCAGGGAAATGAAAAGAATGTAAAAGTCACTATTTACTTACTGAAGTTTGAATTTACTGATGAATGACTGTTATATTAGTATAAAATACAATCCGTTTTACTTTTTATAAAATCATAATTGTATGACATATGCACTAATATACAAAACTCCTCTCCGTTATTGTAATTTGTTGTGTCACGTCTTAGTGTCAGTTTAAGATCTAAGATAGTATTATTACTAATCTCTGTAGTATTGACAGAGAAAAAAAGCATAACCCAAGTGTAATGGTCCTTTTTTTTTTTTTTACATTCCTGAGAGTCACTAAGATAAAAACGTAGTACTTGATAGATTTCACAAAATGACCGCATGGAGAGACACTTCCAGAATTATAAAAGAAAATTTATTACAAAAAAAGCATAAGATTGGGACGTAAACACTACAAAACAATGTAACGTTCGATAATTACTCTTGAAGACTAAAAATGGCAGAAAAAGAATTCATAAAAATAAGAGAAAAAAGAGGTAAAAGAGAGCAACCCTTTAAAAGCTTTCGTTACAGGACCCTCCACACTCAGTTTGCAACTCTCTCTCTCTCTCTCTCTCTCTCTCTCTCTCTCTCTCTCTCTCTCTCTCTCTCTCTCTCACACCAAAAGACTCTCCGTTCAATTCGAATCCTTTCAGATTTCAAGAATCCGACCAGCGTTCCTCTCCCCACTCCACTCCACTCCTTCACTCTGCCCAAAACTCCCAATCTTTGGGACCAGCAAAAGGAATAATGACATTAGAGAGAGCGCAGTGGAGGCCGAAGGGAGGAATGTACGACCTTTCCCCTTTGCTTTTTCTTAATTGTTGCAAAAGCTTTTTCTTTATTTCAGTGTTGCCAAAGCTTGTTTCTTACTTTTATGTCAACAGTTCAAATTGTGAATAGCCAGTTGGCTGTAAATGTCAGGCGGTTTAGAAGTGATATGGAAATATATAATAAAACTCCAGTTTTCCTCATAGAAGGTAAGTTTCACAAAGTGATAATCTTTAGAATCTGAGAACTACTTTTATGCAAGGGATGATAAAGCAAGCTGCATTCCACGTCTCCTTCAATGCCTCAAGACCCTGGGAGAAAACTGCAACGTTCTTTATTTGACCTCTTCAAACTTGAATACGCAAACATGGCTTTCGTCCCCTCAGAGTCCAGTAATGCTTTCCACTTTTAGAAGCGTATAATTTTTTCCTACTAACATTTTAGATAATGTGCTTTCAATATTTTTCTTTCGTTCACCTTTGCTAAATTAACTTTATTTCCACATTGAAAACTGCGTCAATAATTCCTTCAAAGCATTCATATTTTCATTTCCTTGCATAATGTTATCATTTTATCCTGTTCCTTAACTGTGATGGGTCTAAAAATCTTACTCTGCCTAACATTAATTTTCAGATAGTTTCTGCATATTTTTTTACCTCTTATCTCAGCCTAGCTTTTCTGCAGTTCCAGAATCATTTTATTTTATATTCTGCAAATAAATACCATTCCATATTTCAGTCACATCACCAATAATTACCTTAAAAAGCACAAAACCAGTGAGTGACTCTAATTTATACTCACCTTGCCCAGGCTTCATGTTCCCATATCCTGAACCCTTTCCTCTGTCCATAATAATACTACCATACTTTTCTCAAAGTAAATGTGTGTCACATAAGTTTTTCGTGCTTTATTACCAAAATGCTTATTTGAAAAGCATTACTGTCTTTCTTATTGACGTACTGGTATTTCCCAGTATATATATATATATATATATATATATATATATATATATATATATATATATATATATATATATATATATATATATATATATATATATATATATATATATATATATATATATATATATATATATATTACATATATATTATATATATATATATATATATATATATATATATATATATATATATATATATATTATATATATATATATATATATATATATATATATATATATACATATATGTATATATATATATATGTAAATGAATATAAGGAGCCCATAAAAACGCCCAAATGTAGAAAATAAAGGCTATATTTCAGAGACCAACTGTCTCTCTCATCAGAGAGACAGTTGGTCGCTGAATTACAGGCTTTACTTTTTACATTTAGGAGTTTTTATGGGTTCCTTATGTTTGATAGAATTCTGTTTTAACAGAAAACATTTCGCAGCCATATATATATATATATATATATATATATATATATATATATATATATATATATATATATATATATATATATATATATATATATATATAAATCCCATGTCATGTCAGTATATATTTTTACTCTCCCGTCCCCTCTGTAACTTTTAAAGATCATCACGTTTCTATCCTTATGTTGTACAGAAGATAATGAACAAAGAATGAAATATCAAACCGTTTGAATTAAAATATTACAAATTATTCTTTAGAAGTGGGTGAGACACCCACCCCCTTGATGCCAAACCTCACCAGATGCGAAGGAGAATCAGAGCTCTCCGTCTCTCGTCGGTCGCAAACTTTCCGTCGAATCGTCTCCCGAGAAGGAACCACAGCGTCGCTCTCGCAAGTCCTTACGACCGGATTCTCTCCGACGGCAAATCGTTCGTGAATCGTAGCGAGGACGTTTCACTCTTCGTCGATCGGCCTCCTTTATTTGTTTATGGCGGCGTTTGCGAGGACTCACACAGTTTAACTCAACCTACTTTAGGGATTAACTATGTTTATGAGAAGGACGCATTCCAGGAGTGTGTTTTTTTATGACAGGTTTTGCAGTGAAGTTTTCATTCTGTCCGTCATTCTTCCTCGTGTTTATTGGCAGTTCGCGGTGTTCAGAATAAGAACGACACTGCTCGTGAATTTCGCGTTTGTTTCATCTTTCTCTCTTCTTGGCACTGGTTGTAAGTTTCTGCAGCGTTAAAGTTTTATGATACAGAAAACGATCATAAGATTCTTTTTTTAATAGCGTTTTTGAGCAAACGATGCTCACTCAGGTATATCATGCTTGATAGGGGATTCCAGATGAGTCATTTTGGAATGTGAAAAGAGTAATATTATTATTGGGTCATATTTTTCATTCTGTTTGAATGTGTACTGTCAAGCTCTCTGTCACTATTACAGAGAGTAATGGCACTATTTTGAATTTTAAATTAAACACTAGACTTGATACGATAAAGTTCAATAATGGAGACGGGTTATATTAATGTATATGCCTTGTAGTTTTAATTCTTTTTTTTATGTAAACATGTAAAACTGATTGCATTTCCAAATATGATAATTATTCGTCAGTAGATTCAAATTTCAGTAAGTATTAGTGACTTTTACATTCTTTTCATTTCCCTGCTAAATCCAAAGTCAACCCGTGAAAGTCGGCGTCCCTTTCATCTGAGGATCCAGACAAGATGAAACGTCACTCCCGTAGCTTTTAGCAGGATTACCAAGTCGATTTATTTCCGTCTTTTTCAAAGTTTTTACGTCTTCCAAATCAACTCACACCTCCCCCCCTCCACCTCATCCCACCTTTCCATGTCCCTCTTACTACCTCTCCTCTCCCTCTCTCACTCCTTCCCTCCGCCTCTCCCTCTCTCTTCCTCAGCCTCCTCCGCCACTCGTTTTCCAGCTCGCAATCGTCATCGCTCACTTGTCAGTCGCCCAAAAGTTTTCCATTTTGAATGAATAGCCGCTGCCAAGGACGCCCTATTTATCTTCTCTTTCCCGCTGAGCCATTTTAAGATCCTCGCTGATCTCGCCTCGCCCAGGTGCCTTAAGTGGATTAGATGCGCTGTTCTCTCCATTCAGGTTACGCAATGTCGTTTTTTTTAATCCACTTTTTTTTTTTTTTACCGGATGAAAGATTAGAACGTCTGAAGTGAGTATTTCCCTGGAATGAAGGCCACGGGAATGATTGGAATACATTACGAATCAAATTATTACGATAATACTTTCTGACCGAGATATTTTTTAGCAACTTTTCTTTTCATGTTTGTGAGATTTAATATTTTTTACTCGGAATGATAATAAGAACACGAACATTGAAGCTCGTCAGAGCTTACGAATTTATATATTTGTTACCTAACAAAATTAATGCACACATCGTTGCAGCCTGAAGAAGAAATTAACAAACTCTAATTAACCATAAAAATAAACAATTACAAGAGGTTTAAAAATGTGGCCAATTTAAAATCATTGATTAAACAACCCTAGGAGTCTAACGTAATGAGAAAGGAAAATATATTAAGCGTTATGAGGTAAAAAACTATACTTTAAAAATTGTCTAAATCGTTCTCTATATCACAAAACTTACATAATTCTCCACAAACTTACACCAGGGACCAAGAAAAGAGAATGATGAAACAAACGGGAAATTCCCTCTTTTATTTCTTTTACTGTACCTCCGTTCGTATTCTCTTTCTTCCATATGACTTTCCACCCTCTCCTAACAATCGTTTCATACTGCAACTGCGAGGTTTACCTCCTGTTACATCTTTCAAACCTTTTACTATCAACATCCGTTTCAGCGCTGAATGATTTCATAGGTCCCAGCGCTTGGCATTTGGCCTAAATTATATATCTCTCTCAAAAGGAAAGTTCTTCGTTGGACGAGTCGGTAGAGTTTTTGGCTAGCACTCTGCTAGACCCGAGTTCGAGTCTCCGGCCGGTCAGTGAAGAATTAGAGGAATTTATTTCTGGTGATAGAAATTCAATTTCTCGGTATAATGTGGTTCGGATTCCACAATAAACTGTAGGTCCCGTTGCTAGGTAACCAATTGGTTCTTAGCCACGCAAAATATGTCTAATCCTTCGGGCCAGCCCTAGGAGAGCTGTTAATCAGCTCAGTGGTCTGGTTAAACTAAGGTATACTTTTTTCTCAAAAGGAAACTTCATGATCGGCATCATTCTTACCCTGAGAACCGCGAAGAGCCAATAAAGATAGGGAAGAATGACGGACAGAATGAAAACTTCATGGCAAAACCAGTCGTAAAAAATACCCTCCAGTAATCTGTCCATCTCTCAACATAATTAATCCATAAGTAGGGACTGAGCCGAATGGCGAGAGTCCTCTTAAACGCCGCCATGAACAAATGAAGAGGAGTTAACCCACAAGTAGGGACTGAGCCGCTCCATGGCGAGAATCGTCTGAAACGCCGCCATAAACAAATTAAGAGAAGTTAGTCCGTAAAGTAGGGATTGAGCTAAACTGTGAGAGTCCTCTCAAACGCCGCCATAAACAAATAAAGGCGGGCCTTCGCCCAAGAGTGAAAAGTCATCGTTACGATTCACGGACGATTTGTCGTCGGAGAGAATCCTGTCGTAAGGACATGCGGGAGCGTCGCTTGGGTTCCTGTTAGGAAGACTCCAAGTTACAGAGTGGATTGTGAAATACATTTTACTTGGGCTAAGTGGGAAATAGGAATGTTGTGCTAAGGTATATGGTATTTAGGTTGAATGCCTGTTAATAAACAAATTTGTAGTGAAGCAGGAAAACTTATATAAAGCATTTACTCAGAGAAAAGTATGATGGAGTTATAAACGGTTTTTTTGTTTTTAGTGTATTCGTAGGAGATATAAATAAAATTTTCAGTGGTATTTATTTATATGAATAATAAAATCACGATTTTGAAACTGAAGGAAACCCGTACACTAAGAAAACACTGGAAAAACGTTTGAAAGATTAGAAAATATCTGAAAATTAATGGTAGGCAAAGGAAAATTTTACTTTGCATCTGCCAAGTTGAGGAACAGGGGAACATTGCTTGTGAAAACAAATGTAGAATAATTCAGTGAATTATGGATGCAGTTGTCATTTCTGGAAGTAAAGGTAGGCTAGCAAATGTAAATTAAAGAAAAAGATAGTTAAAAAACCTTATAGAAAAGGTCAGTAAGAGCAAATTAAACGCTGCCGAAGGTGGAAAGCATTACTGGCCTATTCGTGCGGACGAAAGCCACGTTTACAAATTCAAGTTTAACGAGGACAAATAAACCACGCCAAGGTTTCTCGACCTGTTTCACGCAGCAGGGAAGGAGGCGTGGAATGCAGCGTGCCTTTTCATTCCTTGTGTAAATGCAGATTGTAAAGAGTACTACTTTATGAAAATTATCCTCATTGTGAAACAGAACGGCTTCACGAGTCATTTCCATATCCTTTCTAAATCGCCTAACATTTACAGCCGACTTGCTGTTCACAAATTGAAATGTTGACAAAAGAGTAAGAAAAGAGTTTTTGCAACATTGAAATAAAGAAAAAGCTTTTGCAACAATTAAGAAGAAGCAAAGGGAAAGGTGGCACATTCCACTGGCCTCCACTGCGCTCTCTCTAATGTCATTATTCCTTTTGCTGGTCCCAAAGAGTGGGAGTTTTGGGCAGAGTGAGGGAGTGGAGTGGAGTGGGGAGAGGAACGCTGGTCGGATTCTTGAAATCTGAAAGGATTCGAATTGAGCGGAGAGTCTTTGGTGTGTCAGGAGAGAGAGAGAGAGAGAGAGAGAGAGAGAGAGAGAGAGAGAGAGAGAGAGAGAGAGAGAGAGAGAAAGAGAGCAAATTTTTATTGCAAACTAAGTGTGGAGGGACTTGTAACGAACGCTTTTAAAGGGTTACTCTTTTTTACCTCTTTTTTTTTTTTAGGTCGTATGAATTCTTTCTTTATTATTTTTCTTAGTCTTTTTTGTGTATTTTCTTATCGTTTTATTTTTTCTGAAATGTTTATTTTCCTTTCTAGGCTTTTTGCAATATTTCATCCCTTGCGGTCATTTCTTGAAATCCATTTACCGTCATCGCTTTTACTTTTAATGGATTTTCCTCATTTTTCAGCCATTTATTAAGAGCTCACATACCTTTCACGAATGGTTTACTTATGCTACATTGCTTAGGTGATTTATAAAGTTCTCTTCATTGCTTTATCAGTGATTAGAATTAAAAAATAAGTATAAAAAGAGTCACGGTTCCTATGATGTCTCTCAATCCTTCATGTCTCTTAAGCATATATACTGTGTGTATATATATAAATATAAATATATATATATATATATATATATATATATATATATATATATATATATATATATATATATATATATATATATATATATATATATATATATATATATATATATATATATATATATATATAATATATAATATATATATATATATATATATATATATATATATATATATATATATATAATATATATATATTGCAATATATATATATATATATATGTGTGTGTGTGTGTGTGTGTGTGTGCGTGTTGCGCGCGCGCGCACCCCTTTAGCTTCCCTACCTTTTCTTCTCATCTGTTTTTTAGGTTATGTGGTGAAGTACCGCGACATCATATTCCCGTCACGTCACAGGAGGAAAACCAATAAATATGAAAATAGACAAAAAAAGAAAAAAACCTCGGTATTTTCACGGTGTGTGTGTGTGTGTGTGTGTACGTGCAATGCCCTCCCTACCTGCTCGTTGACCCAGATAAAGCTTAACTGATGTCGATTACCGGCGAGCGAAAACCTTCCTACAAATTCTGTGTTCACGTGAGATGGAGAATTGTTGGGATGAGACAGTCTGCGGTCTTTTTATCGATTCCGTTCGCTGAACTGATTTAATTTTTTTTTTTTACACAGTATTCATTCTTTTATTCCACATATTGTGGTCTTGCTACGTTTTTATTACGTTTACTATTCATATTTCAGCGTGTTTAGACAGTCAAAGATAACGGTCATATAAGATAACCGTTGATGAGACGGCAGTAGTTCTAATCATGCAGTTGATTAGTTGAAGACTATCCCTGTAACTCACAAAAGTATATAAATATATACTGTATATATATATATATATATATATATATATATATATATATATATATATATATATATATATATGTATATGTATATACACACATACATATACATACTGTACATACACGCATCACTCTTTTTTTATAAAGATTATCTCTATTTCTCTGTCTCTATCTCTGTCCTCTCGCACGGGAATTGGGAACTCGAGTGTTAATACTTTAACAGTACTTCATAGTGTGCATTTATAGAATGTCGAATTTCTTGACGCCTTCCTTAATGCCTATGCAACGTCTACCATTCCTTTTTATGCCTGGGAGAGGTTGATTTGCCCGTCTCGAGTTCTTTGGAATAATTTGGTTGAATGATCAAAATCCCACTAATTCATTCATATAATATTCACACCGTATGTTCATGTAATGATGAAGAAACCTCTTAATTACCAATGTTGACATTCTGGTTAAATTTCTAAGAGATCCCTTAATGTCATTTCACATGAATATTTGCTGAATAATTTTTTTTAATAATTGATAAACCCCCACATCATTTGTAGTGTTCATTAAATATTCTTGTGGAATTGAGGTTGATTGATTAAAAGGTCTTTTTAATCATTCATATAAAATTTATTGAATGTTCTGGTTGAATGATTAAAAATCTTGATCGTTCTTGTGAATACTGGATCAGTTTTTTGGTTGAATGATTAGGACACCTGCTAATCAGTCATTGTAGTTGACAGGTCGCTTAAAATGCTCTAATATGTTCCTGTCTTAAAGGCCACCAATCGATAAACATAAAATAAATAGGGAAAGTAATCTTTATACGAATCCCTAGTAAAAAATATGGTATATATTGTTTGCCTTGAATTCAAGTCATAGTAATGGAAATCAGTGCATAAAGCTTATGCCTGCATGCATTCTAAAAGTAAATTGAGCCATTGCTGTAATGGGGAAGTAAATATGACATACCCAAAAATGTATTGAAAATCGCCCATGGGTTGCCTAACGAAGGTAAATTGGGCGAGCGGCGAATGTCCTGAAAATCGCCTCCCGCAGCAGTAGTTTCCTAACGAAAATCAAGAAAAGAAGAGGAAAATATAGCGAAAATCGCTTATTTCAGAAGTCTCGCAACGAAAAGAAATAAAATGAAAGAGGAAAAAGTTTCTTGAAAATATCTAATGTCAGTAGTTTCGTAACGATAGCAACTATAATGATGCGAAAATATCCTGAAAGTTTTAATGATAAATAATACGAACCAAAAGTATGTCCCAAAAATAGCTGATTTCAGAGGTTATAAAAACGAAAATTACTTTAGCAAACCGTAAAATGTCACGAAAATTTGTTCTGAAAGTTATCAAATGAAATTTAATTGCCAAGGATCATATTCATCGTATTCCTCTCCTGTAAATCACTGATGTCTTAAAAATCCTGATGAAATTGTCTGAAGATAAGTATTGAGTAGTCTTTACACTTTAGCAGAAAAAAAAATACGGAAAGATACATAACAAATAAAAGCGATGCGAAATAATTAGCCTATATTATTCTATGAATAGGATCGTGAACTATATATATAAATACATAAACTGTCAGAAGTAATTTTTGTCTTGATTAAAAAGTAGAAAAATATCCTAAATTGTTAAGGTCTTGGTGTCAACATAAAAAAAACTGAATAAAAAGACCTTCAAATGATGTCAAATAAAAACAACTAGAATATTCTCAAGTTAGATTAAAAAGCAAGAGAGAAAAAAAGTATCCATTTAAAAGCAGTTTTTCGAAGAACCTCACCAGGCACTTGAACGCATAATCCTGACCTCCTCCATTCGACGGGAAAGCCAGCAAACGGCCCCCTGGGAGGGGGCGGTGAGGTTGCCCCAGCATAATCATCCCCTCCTCGGCCACGGGAGTTTGAAAGTGTTGGCGAGGAGACGGATGTGGAACAAAGGCCGCAGCCCAAGAAGTTTGGAGACGTTCGATGCAGAGAGAGAGAGAGAGAGAGAGAGAGTTTGTCTCTCGAAAACTTCGTCACGCGTCTCCGGGGTCCTGGTCGGTTGGCAGCAGGTGGCTAACATTGGGTAACAATGTAGCTGAGAACGCGACGCGCTGCTTCCAATCAGATGTGTCTCTAGCGGTTTGGAAAGATGGGCTGGTGATGAATCATTCGCGCGGATGTGGGTCGGTTGTATGCATGCAGCAGAGATGATTGCGGGCATATGTAAGTTTATTCTTTCTCTAATTTTACTCTCAAATCAGGGTATGGAGCTACAAACCACATGCTCTAGGCCGTTTGATGACTGGCTTCATGCAGAGCACATAGAATACTATTATTTTTTTTTAGGCTGGTAACATGTGGGATTTGTTGCTGTTGATTTTTATTAAGCTGGCGTTATGCCTGCACGGGCTCTTGCTCACAGAGCAGCCCGTAAACTGAAGGAGTCACTAGCCAGTAAATGGAAATCTGCTCCCACCAAGTGGTTCGCAAAATCTGCTGTCTGTGATTGTGGTGTATTAGAATCCCAAGTCACTGGTCTTTCCCATGACGTTAGTATTTAGGAAGTTCTGTTGGTGCCACTGTGGTAGCAGTCAGTTTCATTTGACTGACCTTCTCTTCTGCATAAAGGTAAAGACAATATTGTAGACTGTAAGAATTATTATAACAAGACTGAGCATACCAGGGAACTTTTAAATGAGGACTATGATTGAAGAATACACTTAACAGAAAAATTCATGGAAAGAAGAACAGTGTAGGTGTAGACAAAGAAGACTGGGTCGATTAAACGTTTGTTGTGTATCATTCACGCTAGAAATTTGAAAGTCAAGGGAATCTGGTAAAATATGCGCAGAAGTTTCTTCGGCGCAATCTAGTTTTCTGTACAGCGTATAATCAAGGCCACCGAAAATAGATCTATCTTTCGGGAGTCTCGGTATGATGCTGTATGAGCCACGGCCTATGAAACTTTAACCACGGCCCGGTGGTGGCGTATTCTATATCGTTGCCAGATGCACGATTATGGGTAAATTTAACCTTAAATAAGATAAACTACTGAGGCTAGAGGGCTGCAATTTGGTATGTTTGATGATTGGAGGGTGGATGATCAACATACCAATTTGCAGCCATCTAGCCTCAGTAGTTTTTAAGATCTGAGGGCGGACAGAATTATAAAGTGCGGATAGGAAAAAGTGTGGACGGACAGACAAAGCCGGCACAATAGTTTTCTTTTCAGAAAACTAAAAGCTGTTTATGGCATACATGCATAAAGAGGTTATGATAGAATCGACCGCGAGGCAGTGTGGAGGGTGTTGAAGATAATGTATTCACAGAGATTATAAGCTTTTATAATGAGAGCAAAACGTGTTAGAAGATGTCGGTGGTAGAGTGCCTGGTTTAGTGTAAAAGTAGGTGTGTGTAACATTGCCATAGGTGTTCAACACTTTTATTATTTGAGTTAAGTGAGGGGTCAGATTAAGGGATTTTTTTGTAGAAGGGATGTTGTGGGATAAGAAAGTGTGTTCTTACTGGACTGTACAGTGGTTGATGGTCTCAGATAATACAGTACTGATTGGGGACAGTGAAGAGAAGCTGCAGAAACTCGCTAAAAGATTTGAAAATTGTGAATAATTGTGAACATGCGTAAGGTTACGTTGGTAAATGGAAACCAGGAAGATGAGCAATGAATATTGATATAAAATCATGAACGATGGAAGAATAGAAGTAAATTAAATAGATAATGAAAGGATAAGAGAAGAGGCAAGTCACAAGAAAGGAAAACACGTAAGGTTGCAGGATATTTGCAAAGGGTAAAAGACTTGTTGTATACCTGTATAGGCCAAGCTGGTAATGTGTAAAGATATTTTTGTAATACAATTTGAGCTGTCAAGATGAATGATTTGCGTATCATATGTGTCGAAAGAATTATAAATGTGAGACGTTTTAGGCGCATTTAAGAAATTGTTAAAAGAATGGCATAGGCTAACAGGATAGATTAGAGTGTTTTGATAAGTCAAAGGTCGGGGTGGGGGATTGAGGACAGGAAGACTTAGAAAGTGCTGGATGGTATGAAATAAATAATAATTTGTGTGTGCATTTTTTAAAACCATAAGCCTTCTTCCCGTATGTAGGTGGTGTTGCCAGGTACAGGCCTCCCGAATCTCACCAAGGCTTCAGAGATGAGGTGGCGAGCCCCATGACTTCGTATGTTGTTCCCAGCTGACTTTTGTACCCTTTTCCAGCTTGGTAGTCGTGTGCTTGGAAGGCCAAGAGTGAGAGACCTAGCAACCGTGAGCTGAGAGGTGAATCTCTCTCTCTCTCTCTCTCTCTCTCTCTCTCTCTCTCTCTCTCTCTCTCTACATATATATAATGTGTATATATGTGTGTGTATGAATATATATGCTTGGCGCATTTGATAATGCAATTTCTCACAGACGAAACAAGAGTGCATTCACAGCTGTGCTTGACAGTAAATAATTTATATTAACGTGAATGACCTTAACGACCTTACGAACCCTTTGAACTACAACTTTATTTTTTTAAATGTTTGAACATCAACATAAACACGTCCTTCCATACGCACACACTGACACGTCCTGAACAAACACTTGAGGTTGACCTCGATTAACCTTCTTAAGGTTGAGAGTTATTGTCCCAGACCCCTCCAGAGGGTTCTAAGGGGGTCGATGGTCCTTCATAATAAACGCAGGTTTTCATAGTTAAAGCGGTGTTAGTTTTCTTTAGTAATTGCTCTGGGTAATTAGTGTACTGTGTAGGCCTAGTTACCCATAGAGGTGTTTCAGGTTTCTGAAAAGAAAATAGGTTATATTTCTGTTGGTGTGGAGAGAGAGAGATATATATAAGTTACCTGTAGATGAAAACTTGTGTTATATTATACATACACACACACACACACACACACACACACACACACACACACACACACACATATATATATATATATATATATATATATATATATATATATATATATATATATATATATATATATATATACAGTATGTATATATATATATATATATATATATATATATATATATATATATATATATAAAATACAAGTTTTCATCTACAGGTAACTTGTATTTCTCTCTCTCTCTCTCTCTCTCTCTCTCTCTCTCTCTCTCTCTCTCTCTCTCTCTCTCTCTCTCTCTCTTTAATCATATTTCGTATATATCTATATATATATAGTGAGGATTGAGAGGGGTTCTATCAACCGGTAGACATCAGCAGGTTAGGGTGAAGGATCATTCCATTATTCCTTTTCAAGGTACTTTATTGTTGCTGCGACGTTTCAGGACTAAAGTCCCATTTTCAAGCTATAAAAATAAAAGTAAAAAGTTAAAATAAAAACTCGGACTAAAATTAAGTAAAAAAAAAACTTTATACATATATACAAATAATATAAAAGTAAAGTACAAAGGATAGGGAGGAGTAACTACCATAAGGTGCGGAAGGCACAGACCGAGTGACTATTCGACTTAAACTCACGAGAGATACAGAGGTGTTGAGGAATACTGGGTGTTTAACTGTGGAACTAGTTGTTTAATAAAGAGTGTTTCAAGATTGCTAAATATTTCACTGACAACTGCTTTCCATCCAAACTTTTTATAAACACCTCAGCAAATTTTTAAACAATATCTTCCATCCTAAAATTAAAATACCTACAGTACCAAAATTACGATTATATGCAAGTGTCCCATTTATTCATGACTTAAATTTCTATCGTGAATTGAAGTTGTTAGTCGAGAAATTTTTACCTGCCATTGAATTAAAGCTAATACCCTGCAACCCAATGAGTATTAGATCTCTGTTTAAACATAAGGAGAAACTCGATCCACTAATGACCTCAGGAGCCGTATATTTATTTAATTGCCTAGATGTAATCTTGGGAAGTACGTCGGCTCCACACGGAGGTTACTCAAAGTGAGATTGACTCTCATCGAGGCGTCAGCTATCGAACAGGCGTCAAATTGACTAATCCTGAATTTTCATGTATACGAGAACATGCAAAGAAATGCAAATATGACATAAACTACAAAGATTTTTAAAATTATAGGCCAAACTCCTAATGAACAATATTTAGCAATCTTGGAAACACTCTTTATTAAACAACTAGTTCCACAGTTAAACACCCAGTCTTCCTCAACACCTCTGTATCTCTCGTGAGTTTAAGTCGAAGCTGAACCCGGCCCGAATAGTCACTCGGTCTGTGCCTTCAGCACCTTATGGTTTATTTACTCCTCCCTATCCTTTGTACTTTACTTTTATATTATTTGTATATATGTATAAATTTTTTTTTACTTAATTTTAGTCCGAGTTTTTATTTTAACTTTTAACTTTTATTTTATAGCTTGAAAATGGGACTTTAGTCCTGAAACGTATATAGCAACAATAAAGTACCTTGAAAAAGGAATAATGGAATGATCCTTCACCTAACCTGCTGATATATATATATATATATATATATATATATATATATATATATATATATATATATATATATATATATATATATATATATATATAAATATCTTAGGTGTGAAGTCACCGCACAATATTCAACTATGTATAGACAACTCTACATCTACAGGAACTCTCTCTCTCTCTGTGACTTATTCAACCCAAGCCTAGGGAAGCCACTGCATTTACATAACGCCGAGTCTACGAAGGGAAGTTGTATTGCATAAGAAATGAAAATACAGTCAAATTCGTTTAGTGTCTCTCGAGAATATGTGATAATCGGAGGGTTGGGAGAGAGAGAGAGAGAAAGGGAGGTGGTAGGGGTCAGGGCAGGAGAGGGTGGGGGAGTGTCTTACGTAACAAGAAAGAGGGGAAGCATCTAGAACAACACTTCTGTCAGCTTCTATTTTCCAGAAGAACCATCGAGAGTTGAAGGACGTTTGTCTCGGGGGAACAAGAACAATATTGATAATAAATCAGAAGTAATGGGTTGTGTTTACTTTGTTGTGATTTTTCTTATTTGAACAAGTGGGAGAGCGTCTTCAGCACCAAGTTTCGATTTGAAGTTGAGGTATGTTAGCGGGTACACTGGAACACACGCACACACACACACTCACATATGTGCCTGTGTGTGTGTTTGCGTGTGTTTGTGCGCGTCTGTAAACACACAGATGCATATATATCCATATATTACATATATATATATATATATATATATATATATATATATATATATATACTGTATATATATACATACTGTATATATGTGTATATATATATGCATATATATGTTATGTGTGTGTGCGTGGGTGTACATGTGTGCAAGGCTTACACAATATGTATTAATGTATGTGAAACAATGTGGGGTCACCTGACATACTCGTTAGAAAGAAACATTGTTGTAAATATTCTTGGTTCGTATTGTGTTCAGTTTAACAGATACGTAAAGAAAACTTTCATTGTTGAGCCCAACATAATTAAAGACGAAGGTTTGTGTTTGTTAATCAGTCTTTAATATCCTCACGTAGTAACACTATGCAAGAGGATTCGAGTCTTGAGGTCAGGTGAACTTTATTGATTTTCCTTCATTTTATTTATTTATTTATTTTTTTTCTCAAGAGTTCTCCATTTTTAGTATCGTTATATATATATATATATATATATATATATATATATATATATATATATATATGTATATATATATATTTACATACATATGATAAGATAAAAAGGAACTCTTCTATATAGATAGGTGGATAGATATAGATATATAGATATGCATATGCATATATATATACATATACATATATACAGTATATATATATATATATATATATATATATATATATATATATATATATATATATATATATATAAATTCTAAGTTTTTAAATATTCATCTGAATTTGGAATTAGGCTCTTAGCACACGCCGAGATCAGAGAGCCCAATTTCATACCGTGCTGTACAAATAAGAACTGTATCGTACCGTGAAATCGACCTCACGCATGAACAAACATTCTTTACAATTTAAAAAAAAATTATAAAAAAAAAACCTGGTTTGATTCCGAGCACTCGGAACACCCGGATTGAAACCGCCGCTGTGGATAACGCTGTGAGAATCCTTTGAACAAAAAAGTTCCCGTGTGGACAGAATGAAAGCATTTAAATGCATTATGGATGACGGCAAAGAGATCCTTTGTCCGGCCGAGAATTCTGCATGAACGCCGCCGTGACGTGATCCCGGGAATTCCATAAATCCCTCAGACCATGACTCCGGCCGCGTTCCTTTCACGCTCTGAGCGAATGCAAAACCGCCGAACGTGACCCTTTGAGCCGAGAGCAGGAGGATACGTCCGTTTTTCCGCTCCAGTTCCCTAGAGTTTTTTTTTTTTTTCCGGTCTTCGGTCGCCGGTAAACAGGTCGGGAGGGTTTATTTCATGGGGCTGATTCGAATCATTTGATTTTTTTTTTTTCAGTCCATTTTCATCCTTATAAAAAAATTTTTAGATTCGAGAGTTTTGCGAAGTGAGAAAGTGGGAAGATTTAGGGCTTAATTTAGCTCCGGTTTCTTTTCGCTGCAGTTTTCGGTTCTTGAGAGAGAGAGAGAGAGAGAGAGAGAGAGAGAGAGAGAGAGAGAGAGAGAGAGAGAGAGAGAGAGGAAAACAGGACCTAATTAACAAAGCAAATCCTTCTTTAAAAACATTTCCAGTGAAAGCGTTCTCACATTTTTTTTAGGGGGGCCACCTTGTGATGAATCCTTTTCCGAGAAAAAATAATGAGATTCCAGGAGATTAGAGGTTTCAGATCTAATAATGATGGATGTAATGCGATAATTTTTTGCAAATACCTATGGTACTTGCGGATAAGTACCGTTACTCTTATGAGAATAACATTAAATTTTATCAAATTCTTGTCCAGTATAATTCTTAGAGACATTAAATTCTCTCAAATTCCTGTCCAGTAATATTTCTTACAGACATTAAATTCTTTCAAATTCTTGTCCAGTATATAATTCTCACGGACATTACATTCTCTTAAATTCTTGTCTAATATAATTCTTACAGACATTAAATTCTCTCAAATTGTTGTCCAGTATAATTCTAACAGACATTAAATTCTCTCAAATTCTTGTCCGGTATAATTCTTACAGACATTAAATTCTCTCAAATTCTTGTCCAGTATAGTTCTTACAGACATTAAATTCTCTCAGATTCTTGTCCAGTATAATTCTTACAGACCTTTTCTCAAATTTTTGTCCAGTATAATTCTTACAGACATCAGATTCTCTCAAATTCTTGTCCAGTATAATTCTCACAGACATCAAATTCTCTCAAATTCATGTCCAGTATAATTCTTACAGACTTTTACACTTTGTCTGTGTTCTCATAAAAATTTCTGGATAGTCTGTGTTATCATAAATATTTCTGGATAGTCTGTGTTCTCATAAATATTTCTGGATAGACTGTATTCTCATAAATATTTCTGGATAGTCTGTGTTCTCATAAATATTTCTGGATAGTCTGTGTTCTCATAAATACTTCTGGATAGTCTGTGTTCTCATAAATATTTCTGGATAATAATTCCCTGCAGTTATGGGCATCAAAAATCTGCTTACGAATTTTTTTTTTTTTTACGCGAAGAATGCTCTCATTCACTTTAGCACCTTAATACAGACACGGGGAGCCTTTGTGTACAGGCCAGGCTGTTATAAGCCCAGCTTAATTTAAACCAGTGGCCGAAAAACCTCTCTAATTCTTAGCATTCTTTCTTTAAAAAAAATTGTATTTACTTCCATTAGCAGAATTTTTCTGGGCTCGTCTACTAACCGAGTCAGTGAAGAAGAGTGAAAATTATTATCGAAATTTATTTAGAATGTGCCATCTTGTGTGGAAGGTAACTATTTAAGATGCACAGAGTTCGTTATATTTCCATTTTTATCCCTTACATTCTGGCGTGAATTTTTGGTAAATGCCACAAAACTGATCTTGTTTGTTAAAAGTCCCGGAAGTATTCTTCTGTTGTTTGTTTCCTGCTTAAACTTTCTGGATAATGCTGAATGGGCCTTTTCTTTTTCAGTTAAGTCACCTTTCTCTTCTGTTTTCTCTATGACTTCCAGTTCCTAATCATCAGGTTTTGTTTCCGCATTCCATATTCCACTAGACAATCTAGCTAATGTACAAGCAACCATTTTATTTTCATCTAAAATCATGCCTGCATTGATTTTATCATTTCTAGGGCTTTTCTTCTACTGAGTTTCATTATTACTGATTCCACTTCAGAAGCTGAGAATTCGTCCATTAGGCAATCAGATCATCTTATCCCCCCTAATGTCTCTTATTCCCAAAAAGGTTCATACCAGTGCCGTCTTTCTTCTGCAGTAATTATTGATCTATCCTTCCCTCTGACTGGTATTTTCCTCTTTTTTCCTCTTTCTCCTCTCACCCAAGGATAGTCATCAATAATTCTGTGGGATACCCTGATATCGACACCTCTCCCTGAAAACATGGAACCTGCATTGGTGTTAGGGTACCCCATAGAATTGTTAATGAGAGTTACACAGGTAAAAAGAACATTCTTGCATGAGTTTGGAATTTTATATAATAATATATTCAGTGGTGAATATTCTCGATAACTGTCCCAAAATGAATGCTTAGTTATGATTGTAGTTTATTATTGCATTTATTGTTTTTAGTTAATAGTTTCTACAGAAATATTATGGGTCATCATTTGATTTCGACGGATGGTCTCTCGCATGTCAGTATTTCATGAGTTTTATTTCAACAGATTTTTCATATTTACAATTAATCCCTGATTATCTCTTCCTGCCGAGAGCTGCCAGATTTGCTGGACAGCAGCATCAATGTGCTGTAAATGTGCCTCGCTGTCGAGGTTCTCGGTTCCCGTGGTCCTTTATTCCTCACACCGTTGGACTGTGGAACAGTCTCCCTGAGGATGCTGTGTGATTGGAACACTGAAAAGATTCTCCTTTTATTTTATAATTTACTTACATTTTTTTATTTATTTATATATTATTTTGTTAAATTATTTGTTCTTTTCTAATAATAGGGTTCATTTTAATAATAATAATAATAATAATTTAATAATAATAAGGGTTCATAATTCTGAAAAATAATAATAAAATAATCTTAATATTGTCTAGTAGTTCTGCATTGTTTTCACATTATTCACTGGTTAATGTTTCTGGCCAAAGCTCCATGTTGATCAAGGATGACTTCAGTTTCCATTGACTGACTTATGATCCCGTTTGAAATTTCATGAGTTCTCTCTCTCTCTCTCTCTCTCTCTCTCTCTCTCTCTCTCAATTCTGGAGAGCCTGCTCATTTGAATGATTAAAGTGATGAATATTGGTTAAAGTCGTTGATAATTCTGCAGTTTTCCTTCATTTCGCAATGCATAATGCACTTACTTGCTTGAAGTTCTTGGATAATTATGTAAATTTTGTTTGAAATAAAAAAAAAGTCAAATAGACAAGTAAAAAAGGCTTAAAGTTTGGGAATAATTGGAGCATTAATTACTGAGTCAGATGTGGATAAGGGAAAGGAAAAGGAATAATGAAGAAGAAGAATTGTTTGGTGTTCTCGTAAATGATAATAATAATAATAATAATAATAATAATAATAATAATAATAA
>NC_089787.1:35685623-35690623 GCF_040412425.1 Macrobrachium rosenbergii | reverse complement strand
GTGTCCAGGAGGGCACCCTTTTTTTTTTTTTGTCTTTTTTTGCTAACATGTAATGTCCTTGTATTAGCGTTCTGCAATCATTCTCTTTTACTCATATCAATGACTCGAATTACATCAACGGGATCTCACTCCAGTTGGTCACATAAAGCTAGAATCGATTTCCGTAGTATATTATGTTAATAAAGATTGTTGAAGGTGAACACAGTTACAAAAAATTTTTTTTTAAAAATCGGCTGGATGGAATAAATAAAATTCTTGAATATTTGTCAGGAAGTATAGCCCTTAACCTAAGCTAATTGCGACCATGGACGCACTGATAGGTGAAACTCCCTTGAAATTTCACTGTATTTGCCAACAACGAGTTTCATCATTACTAAATGTTCACCATTCTTTGAAAAAACAGAATTATAAATGTATTTGATACAGACAGACTGGTAATTGGTTGAAATATGTAAATATATGGAGTAAAGAAGACCTGTTTCAGCTAAAATTACACACTTGAACACATATACATATATATGTGTAGACTGTAAATACACACACACACATATATATATATATAGATATATAATATATATGTGTACATATATATATATATATATATATATATATATATATATATATATATATATATATATATATATATATATATATATATATATATATATATATATATATAGAGAGAGAGAGAGAGAGAGAGAGAGAGAGGGATATATATTTGATATATAAGGTCGAAGTACTTATATACACCCCCAACCCTGGATTATTCAGGATACCAAACTATGAGATATTCTCATTCATAAAACTCAGCTGTTTCTGAATCCTTCCTGATCAAAACATTTTTTTTCAACTCTCTCTCTCTCTCTCTCTCTCTCTCTCTCTCTCTCTCTCTCTCTCTCTCTCTCTCTCTCTCTCTCTCTCTCTCTCTCTCTCTCTCTCTCTCTCTCCTCACGAATTTTGCTTCTTGTTTGTTCAGACAATCGTAATCCGGGGTAATGGTGCTTGAGTATTGCTTGCAGGCGTCGTTATCATAAGTGTTGATCATTTTCGTTGTTCGTTTTGATTGTTCTTTATTCTGCTGTGTTTATTTTGCCGTTTATTGCAAGCAAAGGTCTGACAAGAGCCTCCTTTTAGCGTTGCTTCAGATGTTTTATTCTTTTTACTTTCTCTCATTTGCATATATCATTCCATTTAGCTTCGTCTGGAAGTCTTTTGCCTTTTCACTTGAAGAGGAATAGCTGTTTCCTTGCTTTGGACTACGGTAATGGGAGTTTTTTAAAGGGAAGCTGACTGTATTACCGGTGAATAATATAAAAAAACTGACCCTCACATAATTATTAACACATTTTATAACATTCTTATCCAGGTATGGTACAGATATGCGAGCAGTGAGTAAAATGAAATTGAATGAATAGATTTATTAAAATCGACAGAAAAATAAATATCTATAAGAAAGTTATATATATATATATATATATATATATATATATATATATATATGTATATATATATATATATATATATATATATATATATATATATATATATATATACCTTCATTACTTATGCATGAATGACATCCATCACCATATGCTGTGATTAATCAAACTAAGGATTACCTGACCACATACATGCAATAAACTTCCTTTTCAGGTATTGGCGTGTAAGTTCTATGTCAACAATGATATGCTAAAAGCAAGATGTATTAATGAAGAAATTTACGGCAAAAACTAAATATTAACATCTCTAAATTCATCGAAAGGAAGAAGGGTATTACTGTTACTTAAATGCAATTAAATGAATAAGGTTCTGTTCCATCCTCATATAATTCCGAAAATGCTTCGCTTCAATAAACTTCTGTGCTGACTCCGAATACAGTGATACGTAACAAGATTATCACAAACTTATGTATACTGTTGAGAAAAAATTTTCCTTATATTGCACGTAACATGAGAAGGCAGCAAGAAATTACATGAATAACAATTCGATGTTGAATCAGTCTCAATGAAAGTTTGATATGAAGTAAATGACAGATGTGCAGCAATTCGCTTAACTAACTTCTCCACAGTGGAAGCGAAATTCTCGCCGCTTCGGAGTTAATTATTTTCGCAATCCACCCTGACACTTGATCAAGCTCAGATGTAATGAAGCTCCTGTCATTATACTAAGAGATATAAATACCTTCGATTTGCACCCTGAAAGGTTCACGTGTAACCAACTGGCAAATGAATGAAATAATGACATGGAAATGTTCTAATTCTGTAGTAATTAGCATCAAATGGGAAGAAAATGTTAAAAAGTAAAAATAAGAGGAAAAAGAAAGCTTTCTATATTCATTTATAGCTCAAGAGATGCAATACATATCTTCTTTTTCGATTTTTTCTGGGCTAATATGAACATGTGTTACCAGAATATGTCGAAATCAATATCTATATTTTACTTGGCGGGTTACCTATTCTTTGCCCACAAAATAAGTTGGAAGATCATTTCATTATTTTTGTCAGGAAATCCTACGTATTATTAGTCTTGTCAAGTGGTACTGGAAATATTAGTTATGGTTCTCAGTGATCAAATTACTTATCAGTTTACCAAAAAAGAAAAAAATTCCGCAATCAATATGCAAAAAGAATTCATCGTCAAATATATTTACCAGCAAGGCTTCACAGTTTCACATTTGAGGGCCACTTTTTCAATTATTAAAATACTGTAACCTAACCATGGATCAATTACTCTCCAATTTTTAGTTTTCTGTAAAAGAAAACTATCGAGATGGCTTTGTCTGTCAGTCCGCACTTTTTCTGTCCGCCCACAGATCTTAAAAACTACCGAGGCTAGAGGGCTGCAAACAGGTATGTTGATCATCCACCCTCCACTAATCAAACATACCAAATTACAGCCCTCTACCCTCAATCATTTTTATTTTATTTAAGGTTAAAGTTAGCCATAATCGTGCATCTGACAACGATATAGCAAAGGTCACCACCGGGCCGTGGTTAATGTTTCATGAACCGCGGCTCATACAGCATTATACCGAGACCACCGAAAGATAGATCTTTTTTCGGTAGCCTTGATTATGCACTGTACAGAAAACTCGATTGCGCCGAAGTGCATTTTTTACTTGTTTATAATTTCGAACACTGTAACTTGAAGCAGGAATTAATATGAGCAACCAGACTTTTGCAAGATCAGCGGTTTTTCAGAAACATTAACTAGAGAATGGGAAATATGCAAATGAGAGAACGTGAAAAGAATGAAAAATCTGAAGAAACGCCAAAAGGAGGCTGTTTCACCTGATGTTTGCTTGCAACAAGCGGGCAAATAAACACAATACAGGTCAAGAACAATCATGCAAACAGTGAATATGAAGAACAGTTATGATAACGACGCCTGCAAGCAAGACTCAAGCACCATTTGCTCGGATTACGGATGTCTGAACAAACAGGAAGGAAAATCCCGCCACAGAGAGAGAGAGAGAGAGAGAGAGAGAGAGAGAGAGAGAGAGAGAGAGAGAGAGAGAGAGAGAGAAAGTGCTGGGGTTTACCCACAAGAATGTGTTATCAACTCAATGTTACATAGAATAATAGATATAAATTCTATATATATATATATATATATATATATATATATATAAATTATATATACATATATATATATGTATATTTATATACATATATGTATATATATATATATATATATATATATATATATATATATATATATATATATATATATATATATATATATATATATATATATATATATATATATATATATATATATATATATATATATGTGTGTGTGTGTGTGTGTGTGTGTGTGTGTGTGTATTCAGGTGGAGGCCGACTGAAGAACACATAAAAATGACAAGTATTCTTGATATGCAGCCAATTTTAGTAATTTCGATTTTCGAACCTGCAACTCTTTGAGTCATTTACCAATGAATTTGTAACAATAATCATCTCAGCATGGGATTAGTCATGGGGCAAGAATATCATTTGGAATGGAGAAATGCTTCGTTATTAAAGTAAGAGATGTATGCCGGAATTATGTCAATTAATACTCTAATGTCATCATGGATGTAATGTGTTTTCGGACATTATTGCCCAAAATAAAATCCGGAATTATTTTCTTGAAACAATTTTACGTATTTCACAAACCGAACCCACCTGAAATTTACGGTCAACCCAGAATCACCCGGTGACATCCCCACAGCCTAAATGCCCGCCCCCCCTCCCCCCACAAAAAAAGATTGATCATTTCCTAATTATACATAATGGTGCTCTCGCAGGGATAAGAGAGTCTGTAGAGGAAGGGGAGGCCTCAAAGGGGAAGCCGTTGCTTCCTGGTTCTCTCCCCTCACTCACTTACACTGCATGCTTGACCTTTGAGGAGAGGTCGTGTTGAGGGGAACATGAAAAAATATTTTCTGTCCAAGAGTAGGCGAAAACCATAAACCATATTAGAAGTAGGGGGAAAAATAAGATTTACTATCTTTATTTAAGATGCAGATGATACTTTTTTATTTTATAAGAGGATGATTTTTTTTTAGATAAAATTTAAATTATTTTATGCAGAGAAGGTATGTGAAAATAGAAAATTCTCATTGTAACTAAAACCATAAACCAAATTAGAATTAGGGGAAAATAAGATTTACTATCTTTGTTTAAGATGTAGAGGAAACTTTTTTTATTTTATAAGAGGATGAATTTTTTTTTTTTTTTTTTGAGATAAAATTGAGATTATTTTATGTAGAGAAGGTGCATGAAAATAACAAATCTAATTGTCACTAAAACCATAAACCAAATTAGAAGTAGGGGGGAAATAAGATTTACTATCTTTATTTAAGATGAATAGGAAACGTATTTATGTTTTATAAGAGGATGAATTTTTTTTAGATAAAATTGAAATTATTTTATGTAGAGAAGGTACGTGAAAATAAAAAAATCTAATAGTAATTAAAACCACAAACCAAATTAGAAGTAGGGAACAAATAAAAATGC
>NC_089787.1:35660623-35680623 GCF_040412425.1 Macrobrachium rosenbergii | reverse complement strand
ATAAAACATCTGAAGCAACGCTAAAAGGAGGCTCTTGCCAAACCTTTGCTTGCAATAAACGGGAAAATAAACACAACAGAATAAAGAACAATCGTGCTAACAACGAAAATGATCAACACTTATGATAACGACGCCTGCAAGCAATACTCAAGCACCATTACCTCGGATTACGGTTGTCTGAACAAACAGGAAGCAAAATACGTGAGGAGAGAGAGAGAGAGAGAGAGAGAGAGAGAGAGAGAGAGAGAGAGAGAGAGAGAGAATTAAAAACAAAAAAGCAGCTGAGATTTATGAGTGAGAGTATTTCATAGTTTTGGAACCTGAAGGAGTAACCTGAAGGAGCCGGGGGCTGGGAGAGAGAGAGAGAGTTACGACCAGGAGGGATCCTTAAGCAACTGAGATTTATGAATGAGAGGATTTCATAGTTTGGCATCCTGTAGGACCCGGGGTTTGTGGAAGACAACAGTAGATTTATTTAATTGATATGATGATTGATAACTTTGTTTTTTCTTTTTTTTTTTTTTGTTCCATTTAGCTGCGTTATGTGACCCAATGGTGGGAAATCGCATAGACGGGATTAGACCAACTGATACGAATATAGGACATTGGTTGCAGAAATTTCATAACAGGACATTACTCGTTGGCCAAATATTTGGTATAATAAATGGACCTTTCCTAAGATAGTGACCCCAAGGGTTTTAACCCTTTGCGATGAGTTTAGTACAAACCCGTTGGGGATGACAGTAAAAACATAAACAAAAGACTGCAAATATCATAAAGATAATGACCCCCCAAGAAATATTAGTCCTAGATAACGACCCCTGAACATTGTTGGCGTCACTGCCTAGGAAAGATCCTAATGAATAAGTTTATGTTTCGTAAAACAACCAGCAACAATTGTGCTTTATAAGGATAAGTCAGGGTATTGAAATTATTATTATCCTTCTGCCATGGATGCAGTCCATCTCTCAACTCTAATATTAAAAAAAAAAAAAGAAACGAAAATCATCTTTTTTTAATCCATTTGAAATAAATATGGAGTCGACAGATCATCAAATCACTCGAAGTTGACGCTCACGCCTGAATCGCCGATTGACAAAAAGAAACGATTGATCATTTCCTAATTATGCATAATGAGTCTCTTGCGCAGATGAGAGTCTGTAGAGGAAGGGGAAATCTCAAAAGGGGAGACCGTTGCTTCCAGGTGCTTTCCCCTCACTCACTTCATGCTTGATGCCTGAGTGTCATTTTGAGGGGAATGGGGGAATGTGAAGAATATACATTTTCCATCTAGGAGGAATGTCGAAGCATAACTGTCAATATATATATATATATATATATATATATATATATATATATATATATATATATATATATATATATATATATATATATATAATATGTATATGTATATCTATATATATATGTATATATATGTATAAACGTGTCCTTATGTGACTGTAAGTTCGGGAGTGTGTACGTGTTTGTATGCATATACGAATACTTATTAGAATGTGTATTTATTCTGTAATTATCAGAAAGAGCTGATTCACGAAAATTAGAACCATAAGGGCACATTTTCGGTGTCGATAAATAATATGTCTAAAAATATTTCGCTTCGTTTCGTCCAGGACTTCTGAGAACCATTTTACTTGAAATATGAAATTACTGTATTAAGTTACCACACAGTACAGTACGATCACTGAAACCTGTACCGAGAGATTGGAGGTCACTTAATGAGAACACTTAGCACCATGTCGTCATATACCTGTGCTGTGGGGTCATGAGAAGCACGTCGAACCTTCTATACATGCTACATCATTAACTTATATCTTTTGCGCATTCTCTAGCTTCTTACTTTATTAAGACCCTTCCTCTCCTAACCCTTTTTCACTCCATCTATCTATCACTCTCAAAATTACAAAGTGACATTAATTCATGACATATTTTATATATATATATATATATATATATATATATATATATATATATATATATATATATATATATATATATATATATATATATATACAGTATATATATATATATATATATATATATATATATATATATATATATAGTATATATATATATATATATATATATATATATATATATATATATATATATATATATATATATATATATATATATATATATATATATATACTGGTAGAATACAGCGTTTATGTTATTGTTTCAGTTTGATGTTATTTGTCCAAGTTAGAAAATTGTTTTGAGAAAATCTAACTTCTATGTCATTACTTTCGAAAATGTTTCCAAGTTAAAAACTTAGAGGATGGCTTTGATTTGTATTATTTTCTCTGCACATTTTGTTTATAGAAGTTTCCCATTTAGGATAGATTACATAAGTTTTCTTCATTCTTGAAAACATCTGAAAAAAAAATAACAAATCAAAATATACTGATATATTTGTTCGTTCCTTGGAGAACAGTTTCCCGACTCAGTGTTGATGTAAAACAGAACTTAATAAACTGGTAATAAGAGAAAAATTGAGGAAAAGCCAGCCACGCTGATTTATATCATGATCCCAGAAAGCAGATTCACACGTACGCAGGCACACCCACCATGCATTCACACACACACACACACACACACACATATATATATATATATATATATATATATATATATATATATATATATATATATATATATATATATATATATATATATATATATATATATATATATATATATATATATATATGTGTGTGTGTGTATATATGTATGTATATACAGTATATATATGTGTGTATATATATGTATGTCTAGCTTTTCTTTTTTTTCTCTCTATCTCTCTCTTATTACCAGTTTATCAAGTTCTGTTGTACTTCAAACACAGAGTTGTGAAACTGTTGAACAAAGAATGAACATAAATATCAGTTTTGTGATTTTTATTAATTTTTTGCAGATGTTTTGACGAATGAAAAAACAAAAACTTGTATTTAACCCGACCTAATTGGCAGACTTCGATAAACTACACGTGCAGGGAAGATAATATAAATCAGAGCCATCTTGGAACTTTTCAATTTGGAAACATTTTCAAACGATAAAGACAGGAAAAAATTACTTTCTTAAAACTGTTTGGTAGACTTGAATACTCCACATACAACGGAATTAATATCAGGTCATTTATGTATTGGCTGAGACTGAAACTATCTACCAGATAATGGACATACATTTTAAAAGAGTCCGTGCGCTAGTTTTTTAGTTTTCTGTAAAAGAAAAGTATTGAGATGGCTTTGTCTGTCCGTCCCCACTTTTTTGTCCGCCCTTAGATCTTAAAAACTACTGAGGCTAGAGGGCTGCAAATTGGTGTGTTGATCATCCATCCTCCAGTCATCAAACATACCAAATTGCAAACCTCTAGCCTCAGTAGGTTTTATTTTATATAAGGTTAAAGTTAGCCATAACAGTGTTTTTGGCAACGATACAGGACAGGCAACCACCAACCCGTGATTAAAGTTTCATGGGACGCGGCTCATACCGCATTATACCGAGACCACCGAAAGAGAGATCTATTTTCGGTGGCCTTGAGTATACGCTTGAGCGGCTGTACAGAAAACTCGATTTTGCCGAAGAAACTTCGGCTCACTATTTACCTGTTTTTAATTTAAATATTTTCAAGTATGAAAAAATATATTTTAAGACCTAGTAGGCAAGTCTCGATAAAGTACATACACAGACGAAATGATATAAATCAAACATATCTTCCAACTTGTTTATATTGCAAATACTTACAAAACATTGTAGATAAAAAGGTAAGACTTTCTTAAAACAATTTAGTAACTTGAGTAAATCTCACAGGACGAAAATAATAATAACATAAAATAAACGCTCTATTCTATCGGGTTATTTATTGAAAGATTCGTTATTTATGACCCGGTGAAAATTCGGGAACTCTCTGCCCAAGGCGACGACTGATGATGGACGATGGTCGTGGCGCTGACGGCATTAAATCTTCCCGGAAAAAGATCTGACGGATTTTTTGTTTCGAATCGTTTCCGAAAATAATTTCCGCGCGACCACGGTCGGTTTAAGGGATGACTGAGAAGGTAACTTGAATGGAGGGACGGTATTTGGGTGGTTTTCTAAAAGATGTAGAGGAATGTAAATGGGCTTTTATGTTTTACTCGTTTATGGAATTAATTGTTACCGACATTATTTTTTAGTTTTCTTTAAAAGGAAACTGTTTTGCCGGCTTTGGCTGTCCGTCCACAATTTTTTCCTGTCCGCACTTTTTCTGTCCGCACTTGTTCTGTCCGCACTTTTTTCTGTCCGCACTTTTCTGTCAGCACTTTTTTCTGTCTGCACTTTTTCTGTCCGCATTTTTTGCTGTCCGCCTTTTTTTCTGTCTGCACTTTTTCTGTCCGCATTTTCTGTCCGTACTTTTTTCTGTCTGCACTTTTTCTGTCCGCATTTTTCTGTCTGCACTTTTTCTGTCTGCACTTTCTTCTGTCTGCACTTTTTCTGTCGGCATTTTTTCTGTCTGCACTTTTTCTGTCTGCATTTTTTCTGTCCGTACTTTTTTCTGTCTGCACTTTTTCTGTCCGCATTTTTTCTGCCTGCACTTTTTCTGTCCGCATTTTTTCTGTCCGTACTTTTTTCTGTCTGCACTTTTTCTGTCCGCATTTTTTCTGTCCGTACTTTTTTCTGTCTGCACTTTTTCTGTCCGCAATTTTTTCTGTCCTCACTCTTTCTGTCCGCACTTTTTTCTTTCCGCACTCTTTCTGTCCGCACTTTTTCTGTCCGCACTTTTTTCTGTCCGCACTTTTTTCTGCCTGCACTTTTCTGTCCGCATTTTTTCTGTCCGTACTTTTTTCTGCCTGCACTTTTTCTGTCCGCATTTTTTCTGTCCGTACTTTTTTCTGTCTGCACTTTTTCTATCCGCAATTTTTTCTGTCCTCACTCTTTCTGTCCGCACTTTTTTCTTTCCGCACTCTTTCTGTCCGCACTTTTTCTGTCCGCACTTTTTGTCCGCACTTTTTTCTGTCCGCACTCTTTCTGTCCGCACATTTTCTGTCCGCAGTTTTTCTGTCCGCCCTCAGATCTTAAAAACTACTGAGACTAGAGGGCTGCCAATTGGTATGTTGATCATCCACCCTTCAGTCATCAAACATTCCAAATTGCAGCCCTCAAGCCTAAGTATTTTTTTTTTTTTATAAGATTAAAGTTAGCAATAATCGTGCTTCTGGCAACGTAGCAGTACAGGCCATCACGGTCGACTTAGAGTTTCATGAGTCGCTGCTCATACAGCATTATACCGAGACCACCGAAAATAAATCTATTTTCGGTGCCCTGGATTATAAGGTGTAGCGGCTGTACAGAAAACTCGATTGCGCCGAAGAAACTTTGGCGCATTTCTTACTTGTTTTTTATTTGTTTCAGAAATTATTTTTTGAGCTAGATGATTCTATAAAGGGGAAGATAGAGACAATAATTGAAAATAAGAGGTAAGTATCTTTCTAAAAGCTTTCGAAAGACTAAGTGGGCCCTTATTTTTCCACGACGCGTTCATATTGATATAGATATCTATAAACAAGTATGTCTGAATTTTAATGTAAAACCTTTTATTCAGTTAAACAGTTCGATTTCAACAAAATTATTTCAGAATGGTGTTACTGAGAATCATAATAACTTGATAATTTACGATGTGGCACTTTCCCTAACTTTAGCTAATTAATATTAATAAATTGCCTAACTTTTAAGTTTATTCATCAAGTCTACGTTAATCTCGCGTCACGAGACCTAAGTTAATGTGGTATACAAAGTCCACGCAGGGTACTTAACTGAGTTTGGTGGACAGCCAAGTTACTGGGTAGGTTCGCAGGCACTGCTTGAATTGGTGCCTGCATTACCCCTTTCGCTTACCGATGACGTATATGAACGTCATCCAAATTGAAGTAAAAAAAAAAATTACTTATAGAATATGTAATCAGCTGCAAAATGAAACAAAATTGAGCGGTCTACCTTGAAAACTGTCGGAGATATGAGTCGTTGAACAAATATTGGTATAAACGTTGTCATAAAGAGTCATAAGCGAAAGGGTTAAGCATCAAATGTTTTTGGAGGTTTTATCTGCTAATAAGTCAATTTATGAGTTTTTTTTTTTCAAATACTTTAATATTTTTATTTAGAAAGATATTAAGAAGTAAGGATAAATATATGGAACTTCTATTCACTTCTGTCACTTGAAGTTCGATGATAACCTGATTTGTTTACCGGCTGTACCCCGTATGGGGATAGCGCCGTCAGTGCACCTCTTACGGTGCACTGTAGGTTCTTTGCAGCGTCCCTTCAGCCCCTAGCTGCAACCCCGTTCATTCCTTTTACTGTACCTCCGTTCATACTCTCTTTATTCCATCTTACTTTCCACCCTCTCCTAACAATTTTTTCAGTGCAACTGCGAGGTTTTCCTGCTGTCACGCCTTTCAAACGTTTTTACTGTCAATTTCTGTTCCAGCGCTGAATGACTTCGTAGGTCTCAGCGCTTGGCCTCTGGCCTAAATTCTCTGTTCTATTATATTCTCTTTACCGACTGTATTTAATTAAGTCAGCTTAGAGTTGGCTTCAAATGATTTCATACGATTTAAGACTGGTTTCGATGACGACGTAGGGTCCATGCGCACGCCAGTTATCATATTATTAACAAGAATAAAGGTTGATATCCAGACAGTTTTTCGCCGTAGGGGGTTAGTGCCGTCAGTGCACCTCATGCAGTGCACTGTAGGCATTACTTAAGGTTCTCTGCTGGTGACTTCAGCCCCTAGCTGCAACCACTTTCGTCTCTTTTACTGCACCTCCGTTCATATTCTCTTTCTTCCAACTTACTTTCCACCCTCTCCTAACAATTGTTTCATAGTGCAACTGCGAGGTTTCCCTCCAGTTACACCTTTAGAACCTTCTCCTGTCAATTTCCGCTTCAGCGCTGAATAACCTGGGACGTATGAGGTCATTCATCGCTGAAACGGAAATTGACAGTGAAAAGGTTTTAAAGGTGTAACAGGAGGAAAACCTCTCAGTTGCATTATGAATCGTTTGTTAGAAGAATGCGGAAAATAAGATGGAAGAAAGAGAATATGAAAGGAAGTACAGTAAAAGGAACGAAGGGGGTTGCAGCTAGGGGCCGAAGGCAAAAGTAAAGAATGTTCATTTGAAGTATATCCTACCTTTAAGTCATAATTAAGGCCGATTTTATTTTCGTTTGGCAGCTGTTTGTACCATGTATAAACAAAACACTACCCGGTTAAGTATGATGGATACTATTCTCCTTGCATTTTAATACATTTTTATCTGTTTATTAATTTATTAATCTTTTTTCAATAAGTGGTATCTCTTCTTTCTTTATTTCATTTTACTTCCTCTTACTTCTTCCTAATGAACACCATATTCTTTGGAAGCTTGAATTTCAAGTCAGTGGCCCCTGTGGGCTTGTTCCATATGAATAGGGTTCATCTTCTGAGTAATAATAATAATAATAATAATAATAATAATAATAATAATAATAATAATAATAATAATAATAATAATAATGTGTTTTTTCCCAAATAATAATAATAAGGCCTTATTTTCATTTAAACTGAGAATCTAGTCACTTGATATTTGATAAGTACAGGTTGCTATTTTATGAAAACGGAATGTGTCGAGTTAAATTGTATGTTATCGTCGGCACATGTGATTTCAGTGTTATTACCTTGAAATAACTTAATGAATCACCATGTGTGATGTCTTTTTTGATAACTGATGTTTTAATTGGATTATGTTTCCTCACAGCTTAGTCAAGTTTTCCTCGCAAGTGATGAAAGTAGTAGCTTTCACTGTAGAAAAAAAAATCGAAAATGATAGAAAGCAGTTAATCTGTACATTATTTAGTTTATTTTTCATGTCAACATTGTTCTTAATAGTGGCATCGGAAATGGTACCAACCACTGGGTTAAGAATACCCGCTAGTTATTTTGTCCAATTTGTAGAATGCGGAGCCAATCGAACTGATAATTGGTCTAGCTGGGAAATTTGTTTTATGTGTTTTTATTGTTCCAAACATTTGGTTCTGTAGGCTATCATATCAGTGAGAGGAGAGCTTCGGTTTATTGAAGGTGTCCTTTTGATATGTTTAAAGTCTTTTATTGTTTAGGGCAGAGAGAGAGAGAGAGAGAGAGAGAGAGAGAGAGAGAGAGAGAGAGAGAGAGAGAGAGTTATTCAATTTTTGTAACAGTTATTGATTTTCAGTGCGTCATAAGGTTAACCCACAGAGCCAACAATATCCCCACGGTAGCAATCAGTATATGTATCACATTTTGTATTCGAGTTTTTCTTCAATTCTGTATTCTTACAGAATCACGAACGCTCTCATGTATCTTCTTAATCTTGAAACTGATCTTTACATTCTATAGAACGTGGAATCTAGCTCTAATCTATCGTGGCATTTTTACTTTTATATCTTAGATCTCTATGAATTTCCCTTGAAACATTTCCATAGGTTTCCCCAAATGTGACCTAGATGTCTCCCAGAGACTTTCCGGTCATGAAACCTTGAAGTGATCTGATCTTGTGGTATCTGTGTCCCTGTACTTTAAACGTTGGCGTGAATCGCCCATTTATGGTAGAATTGATTCCAGTGGAAGTTATCTGGAAAGTAGAAGTATATTGTGTGAAGTTCAGAAAACTGAATTCCTCTGTAGAGACATTAAGGAGCTGTGTGTGGCTGAGTAAGAACGGATAGATTGGCTTTCCAGTTGGAACAATCCATTGCAGTTTGTCATCTACTGTCACCCTCAGGACACACTTGCACTTGACAGTAGAGGAAATTGTAATTGTGGGACATCTTTTCCAAGGAAATTTTGTTGGAAACATATATAATACCAGTAGGAAAATAATATGTAATAAGTCGGAATTTAAATACAAAGATCCGTTGTAATGGAAAGATACATATGATTTCCAATTGTAAGCGCAGTGTTTAAATGACATACAATTTCATTTCGAAAAAAAATAGTATGTTAAAGAGAAAATGGAATCAGCGAAATTTGGTAGAAATGCAATTGTACAGTAAAGAAAAGAAGCAAATGCCTTACCAAATAAGGTGAGTACTCTGTGTTTAAACTGAGTCACAGTACAAATGAAATTGCAAACAAAAAGGGTAACTAGGAAATAAAAAGAAACACTCGAAGGAAAAGAATATAAAGGAGTAAACAGGTGAATAGGGAAAAACAACTATTTGTAAATGTTAGCATTCAATGTTTAATTTGAGTGATAATATATTCGAACATGTAAAGAGGTTAATGAGAAAAGGGAAAGAATCGGCTGAAGAGGGAAGAGTATAAACAAACAAACAGGCACAACGAAATACTATTACAGTATGCTTCAAGAGGAATTGGTAAAATATCTTTGTAATCAGTCAACTTTTGTTACCATGCAGCGTGTGTAAAAACACACTTATAGGATAACTCCAGCTATAACTGCAATTCTCATTCCTTGCTTGCCCATACTTTCTACTTTGTAGACTTCGTTAGATTGGATTCAAGACCTGGCATTAAAGGCTACACACACACACACACACACACACACACACACACACACACACACACACACACACACACACACACACACACACCTTCTAAAAGCAGATGTTTAAGATGAAATGTGAACTGGCAAAGATACAAACAGATACGATTGTTAGTTTTTCAATATGAAACTGAATCTATATACTTATTAATTTACAGTGATATCTCTCTCTCTCTCTCTCTCTCTCTCTCTCTCTCTCTCTGGAGTGCAAGATCTTTCATCTAAACACTCAGACATGCTCAGACAAACTACATATAACAATAACAAGAGCAGAAAAAGAGATTGCAGAGAAGTTTCGGTTTACAAAGAAAAATTAAGATTCAAGGAGTAAAGGCCATTACGTCTGGGGTGATCTATTTGCGAGGAGCTGCTCTCCTGTAGGAAGTTGTGGGTTCTGAATGTAATGCAGGATATATATATAAAATATATATATATATATATATATATATATATATATATATATATATATATATATATATATATATATATATATATATATATATATATATGTGTGTGTGTGTATGTGTCTGTTTGTATATGCATGTATGTGTGTATACATGCCAGCCTGCTTACCTGTCTGTTCATTTGCACGTGTACATCTTCGTTCATGCAGAAATGTATGTATTTTTCACGATGATGAAAAAATAAAAAACAACAATAAAAAGTATATTCGAAAGAGCACCTTACCACTCTCACGCCAAGTCACATCAGCTGACTAAAAACGGAACGCCCCCCCAAACAAACTTTTTCGAAACACAAAGGAGGAAAAATATGCAAATGTCAATGTTGGTTCTCGCCACTTCCCTCCCAAAAATCTGCTGAGCAAACTATATACTTTTGTCGTGCCATACTTCCACGTTTCAGTGTTTTCTTCCCTAGAAAAGTCGGGGTTTTTGTGCCTTGTTGACACGGATGTTCTTTATGTGGGTAAACGTACCTGGGGCCTTCTCCGCCTCCGCGGCTATTGGGTATGTTCTTTGTTTGTTTTGAAGTAACTTTTTTTTATTCCATAATTTGCTACGCTAATATCTTTTTTTTTTTTTTACTTGGTCCTCAATGTCTTGTCTTAGGTGTAGGAATGTGGGTCTTTTAATTGGTAAAAATGGTATCCTATCAATGTTGTTTTCTTGAGTATTATTCTTCAGTGATATATTGCCGTGTCTATTTTGTTTATATATATATATATATATATATATATATATATATATATATATATATATATATATATATATATATATATATATATATATATATATATATATATATACATACATATATATATATATATATATATATATATATATATATATATATATATATATATATATATATATATATATACATATATATATATATATATATATATATATATATATATATATATATATATATATATATATATATATATATATCTAAATAATTTCACCATACATATTTCCCTTTTAGCTGGGATGATACCAGCGAAGTGAAGACTCCTGGTTCTTAGGCAGTCTTTAGGGATGATGTTGCTAGCCCCATAACCTCTTCTTGACTGGTGACTGCTGATCTTATTACCCCCAGCTAGGCGACTAGTGTCCGCGAACCACGGACCTTACAAATCCGAGCTTTCCCTCAACCACGCCAAAGATTGAGAGAGATTCCCACCCTGAGAATGCTTCTCTGCATCGCAGGAGGAGTACGTTTGAATATGCTGTTGGAAAACGATTATATAAAGAGTTTCGAATTTAAAATCGCTATATTCTCCGAGCAAAAGTAATGTTTTCGAAAATTGTCGCGTAACGGAAATGAAAATTGAGAAGTTTTCCAGCAACTCTGCGTATTGTTTCAATGTTTATTTCATCAAAATTGAAAGTATTTTTGCCGCAAAAAAGCGTTTTGCTTTTGCTAATTGGCCTGCTTAGTGGAACTAACGTTTGAAAATAAAAACTTTTCTGTAGCATGAGATGACTCTTGGGCTATTTGGCATTGCGTGAAAAATTGATCATAAAACCAATCCAATATTCTTCATACCCATTAAAAGTTTTAAGTTTTACAAGATTCAGTTATCATTTTTCGAGGACTGCGTTTCATCCACATGACGTAAAACATGAAGCTTATGATATCATTAGTTTAGTAAAAGACCCGAGTTTTCACAGGGCTAAACAAAGCAGATATTTTAGATCTGAGAGTGTAATGTTATTTTCTTTACATCTAAAGGAAAAAAAATAATTTAAGAAAGAACTGGATGTTTTACACGCCTATAGAAATCGGAGAAAATATTTCAGATCAAAGTGTAATGTTATTTTCATCACAATTAAAGGAAATATATTGATTTAGGAAAAGAATCGTATTTTTTACAGGCTTATACAAAGCAAAGAAAATATTTCATATCAAAGTGTAATGTTATTTTGTTCACAATTAAAGGAAATATATAATTAAGGAAAACAATTGAAATTTTTACGGGTTTATACAGAACAAATAAAATGTTTCAGATCTGAAAGTGTAATGTTATTTTCTCCACAAATAAATGAAATATAATTTATGAAAAGAATCGAAAGTTTTACAGGTCTATAGCAAACGAGGAAAATAATTCTGATCTCCAAATAGAAAGTAATTTGTTTAAAATTAAAGCAATATTTTAAAGTTATAATTTAGGAAAAGAATCGACAGTTTTACAGATTTATACAAGACGCGGAAAATAATTCTGATCCAAATATAACGTAATCTGATTAAAATTCAAGTAATATTTTAAAGTTATTATTTTAGGAAAAGAATCGAAAGTTTTACAGGTTTAAAAAAAATAATTCAGATCAAATATAATACAATTTGGCTTAAAATCAAAACAGTATTTTATCGACCACATGCACAAAGGGGGCTTCAATGACCCATGCAGGCAACTGAAACTGAAATCCCCCTTTCTGCCTCAAAAAAAAAAAAAAAAAAAAAAAAAGCGAAGTAAAGGAAATCAATACACGTGCTGTTGAAGTCGAAATGGAAAACGCAGTCTAGTATTCCAAAGAGAGGCACTCTGATTCTCATATCTGTGGGAGTGACGTTTATTATACTATATACTGCAACGCCCTCCTACAGAACAATTTCCTTACCGAGGGCGACGATATTGCGGCGTCGTTCCCATCAGATGACGGCATAAAAGTCCGAATCCTTTACGGTCTTCTTTCTTTCTTGAATGTTTTTATTTTTATTTGATGTGCAAGAAAACGCTGCGAGTTGGGTGTTCTCTTTTTTTTTTTTTTTTTTTAAGGATTCCTCGTGCCGTAAGCATGAGGAAAAATGCGTGGCTTTCTGTAGTATTTTGATTCATGAAAACATTCTAAATTCTCTCTCTCTCTCTCTCTCTCTCTCTCTCTCTCTCTCTCTCTCTCTCTCTCTCTCTCTCCCTCAGTGCCCTGTTATAAACGGTGCCATGCTTGTCTCACCAGCCGGAGGATACCATAAATTTACTGCCATTTGTTAACTATGATCGTGAGTTAGGTACCCAGTAGCCATTCGACTGTTTCGAGTCGCAAATGGAGAGAGAGAGAGAGAGAGAGAGAGAGAGAGAGAGAGAGAGAGAGAGAGAGAGAGAGAGAGAAATACACTAAAAATCCTCGGCAGGGAACGTCGCCTACATTAGATTTTCGTAATTTTTTTTAAGGTGGGAAACTTACGAAGGGAAATATTTATTTTCTTATGTAATGGATATTTTGAATAATTAGTTTTCTTTTTCCCTAACAGGCGCAAGTCGTTTGATTGAAAGAAAGCCATTATTGGCTTGTGCCTGGGGATGTGGGTCAATGAAATTGAGATATATATCGTCTTCACTATTTAACGTTTCAAGTGGTTTTTATATAAGTTTATGCAGAGCCTATATGAAAAGAAGTGTTTGTGACATTCTAAGTAGGTATTTAGAAGAACAGAACTGTGATATTATTTTGATGTACTTATTTATGACCCGAGAAGATATGGTCAAATATTTTCGAAATGAATACTTATAAACATGGTCGGTTGAAGCCCAAAGTAATCATTTACGTACTTGGTAATTAGTCGAGGGTAGTAGGAAGCAACCAGGCTAGAGATAGCCGGGGTTAGCTAGCAACCTATATCCCAAACAGATATAATATATATATATATATATATATATATATATATATATATATATATATATATATATATATATATATATATATATATATATATATATATCAAAAGCTACAAACGTCCTTTTTAATATCCAATTCACTTCTACCTGAAGTAATATATTTTCATATATATGTTACCGAAGGGGAATTTTAAGTTGATAATAAGTCCACCGTCCCGTGGGATCGAACCAGCGACGGACGAGGAATCAGGACTACAGTGACACATAACCAGTCGGCCACAGAGAGGTATATAAGTGAATACCATCTCCCATCAACCCACCCGTCGAACTCAGGTGTTTTGCGTTTTGGAGACGATATCCACCACCTCTGCCATGTTGACACACACGTTTGTCGCACGTACCATATTATGACTATTTATCACATCACCGTGATTCATATACAATCAGAAAGCTACAAACGTCCTTTAATATCCAATTCACTCTACCTCGGAAGTAATATATTTTCATATATGTTACCGAAGGGGCCTGATTGTATATGAATCACGGTGATGTGATAAATAGTCATAATATGGCTACGTGCGACAAACGCACTACACGGTCAACATGGCAGAGGTGGGTGGATATCGTCTCCAAACGCAAAACACCTGAGTTCGACGGGTGGGTTGATGGGAGATGGTATTCACTTATATACCTCTCTTGTGGCCGACTGGTTAGTGTGTCACTGTAGTCCTGATTCCTCGTCCGTCGCTGGTTCGATCCCACGGGACGGTGGACTTATTATCAACTTAAAATTCCCCTTCGGTAACATATATGAAAATATATTACTTTGAGGTAGAGGAATTGATATTAAAGGACGTTTGTAGCTTTCTGATTGTATATGAATCACGGTGATGTGATAAATAGTCATATATATATAGATATATGTGTGTGTGGTGGTATATATATATATAATATATATATATATATATATATATATATATATACATATACATATACACACACACGCACACGCTCACTCACACACACACACACACACACACACACACACACACACACACACACATACATACTTGCCTCACTGAGAGATAAACGTCACAAAGGATACATAATCTATTTCCTGAACATTCCATCAGCAACATTGTCCGTCTCTTCAGTCCAAGCTTTCCTCCCTATTACCCCTTCCACCCCCACCCCCTTCACCCACTCTCCCCTCCTCTCTCCCTTAGGGAGCCAACTCCCTAGTGACCACTCAGAGCCGTGAATAGCTACAAAGGATCTCATTATCTAAAAGGAAAAGGTGACAAAGGCTTTTACATTTACAGGAATCTAAGGATACCCGGTGAAGGGAAAAGTCCTTCTTCGGATAAAAGACTGTTTAGAAGATGGAGTTCCTGGAAGGTGTTGAAGAGATTAAATGGAGAAAGTTGCCTTACAGGCTCTCTCTCTCTCTCTCTCTCTCTCTCTCTCTCTCTCTCTCTCTCTCTCTCTCTCTCTCTCATATTGTATAAAAGCGTTGTTGTTGTTATTCTGCTTATAATTATAGTTAATTGTTGACGTAATTATTATTCTCTCTCTCTCTCTCTCTCTCTCTCTCTCTCTCATATTGTATAAAACCGTTGTTGTTGTTGTTGTTATTCTGCTTATAATTATCTAATTGTTGCCGTAATTATTACTGTATTATTATCTCTCTCTCTCTCTCTCTCTCTCTCTAATTGTATTGTATAAAAGCGGTGTTGTTGTTACTCTGCTTATAATTATAGTTAATTGTTGACGTAATTATTACTGTATTATTATTCTCTCTCTCTCTCTCTCTCTCTCTCTCTCTCTCTCTCTCTCTCTCTCTCTCTCTCTCTCGTGGCGAAGATGTGCTGTGTTTTGTATTTAAAAGTGAAAGGAAATTTTACCTAGGTAGCGATCAGTATGGAACCATGCACGAGGACAAAATGAACCCAAAATTGAATATATACCATAAGAGTACTCTCTAAGCTATTTATTTAAATACAAGTCTCTCTCTCTCTCTCTCTCTCTCTCTCTCTCTCTCTCTCTCTCTCTCTCTCTCTCTCAGTACATGTTCATTTTCTTATAATTTCAGCCTCTGCATGAACCCAAGAACACCCAACAATCTCTCTCTCTCTCTCTCTCTCTCTCTCTCTCTCTCTCTCTCTCTCTCTCTCTCTCTCTCTCTCTCTCTTTCCTTACTTGGCCAAGAATATTGTGTTTCATTTTACCAAATAGACAGAGATAATAATGTAGAGTAACTTGTAATGTCATAGTTTGCGTGAACACACTTATCTGTACAAACTAAAATAATAGATATTCGTACAATTCATCAATAATTTACACGAGTTTTATTAGAACCATAAATAATTTTGCAAGAAAAAAACATCTTATCAAGTGGATTTGACGCAGAGCAACCGATAAATAAAATCACATTCTAATTTTGAAATAATCGATTCAATTTTCTTTTCAGGGAAAATTTAACTTTTGAGTAACATAAGTTTAGGAAAACCGAGAATGCTCTAAGCTGAAATCGCATTCCCCTCCACGTGTTTTGCCAGCAAGAGTTTCCGAGCACGTTGACTTTTTGTGGTATGCGAACGACACTCGAGCATTTTGTTACGTGCTGTGTTCGTCATATAAGCTCTCGAACAGCTGATCCATTCTTTTCAAAGGTCACCTTCGTGACCAGTTACATATTTGTTCTAGAGAAACTGGAAGACTAGGTTTTTTTTTCGTCATCGTTCTCTCTAGTGCCAGTATATTAGCACTCGCTTGTTTGGTTAATTCCTTATCAATTTTTTTTCATTTTTCTTTCTGTTGATCTTACAAAATAAGCCTTTAAACGTCCACCAATTGCATTTATTCTCATCTCGAACATATTGAAATAAATTATTGTTACTATTATTACTCTTACTACTAATATGCATATTATTATTATTATTATTATTATTATTATTATTATTATTATTATTATTATTATTATTATTATTATTATACCACACGGAATTATTGACTCATATGGAAGACTCATCAATTGCCATAAATTTAGAAAACCACCTTCGTTTCACTCGAATATTTATTATTATTATTATTATTATTATTATTATTATTATTATTATTATTATTATTATTATTATTATTATGCCCCACGAAATTACTCATAGGACTCATATGGAACACTCATCAGTTGCCATTAATTTGCAAAACCACCTTCGTTTCACTCGAATATTTATTATTATTATTATTATTATTATTATTATTATTATTATTATTATTATTATTATTATTATTATTATTATTATACCATAGGAAATTGCCCATATGACTCTTATGGAACACTCATCAGTTGCCATTATTTTGCAAAACCACCTTCGTTTCCCTCGAATATTATTATTATTATTATTATTATTATTATATACCACACGACAGTACCCATATGATTCATATGGAACACTCATCAGTTGCCATTAATTTGCAAAACCACCTTCCCTTGAATATTATCAATTTATATATTGTCTGAGTCAGCTAAGCCTGTCGACAGCCACGCATTCGCAATGAAATGAATGACCTTTGAACTCTCTATTCTAAATGTTAATTGCCTCGTCTGCAAAACTCCCTAACAACACCTTGGTCAATTCGATTTGGTATTACAGATTGGCGTCGAAAACATCAGGGTCATGAAGCCTGGATTAACGAGTCCAATATTATTACGTTCAAGTTATTCACATTATATCATCACGTCACCGACACGTCACGCCACGTTACCGGCTCATCAGCCGTGCTTTGTATTCACACTATCCATCACGATCCCACAAATTTAGCGGTAAGAAACTTGCATAAGCACCGTCACGTCACGTCAAAATATTCTTTCCAAGAAAACGTGTCGTGATGTGACGGTGGATGCCGTGTGCTCGATGGTGACGCGACGTGATGGTGTGAACACGTCCATTTGATTACATGTAAGAAACTCTCACGTACTTTGACGTGACGTGATGTGTCGGTGACGTGATGTTATATAATGTGAATCAGCCTTTAATGGCTCATTTATTCCAGATGCTAGCTTGCATGTTTTTGAAAATTAATTATTTCAATTAGATCTTATTTTACGCAGTTCTAGTTATGCATAATGTTAAATAGATTTATGCGTCGAGCAGAGAGGGTGACGGTGGGGGGACCTATTTTTAAAGGTATGCAAAAGATCTTATTTTTTAAAACTGTTTGAAAAATCATGATTACGTGTTTTTCAAGGTTATTTATTTCAGTTAAACTTTATTTTACGCAACTATACTTATACAAAGTGTTAAATAGATTTATGTGCGGGGGCGGGGGGAGGGGCGGGGGGGAATTAGAGTTTTGCAAAAAAAATCATGCTTTCAAAATCATTTGAAAAATCGTATGTTTTAATCCTCTTCAAACCAATATTCCTGAAAGGGTCATTACCTGCAACAAACCATTTATTTGATTTATTTGAACTGATTGAACAGGCTGCTATGGTAATATATTGTAAGCGGTTTATCCGGTGCCAATGCGATTTATTTGATTTTTATTTCTCATTGCAGAAAATATTTTTGGTAGCATAAAGATTAGAATCACAAAAATGCATTCACAATTTGTAACCCTAAATGAGGATTTTCCCTACTGTGCTCCGGGTGGCGCACTGTGAACAACGCTGGAGATCCTTTGAAGCATCCCTTTGGTCTCCTTCGTTGCGTCTGGCCTTTTACTGTTCATCCTTCCTCCTTTGGTATCTTCCCCACATAGCTGTCCAACTTCTTCAACTTTCCCTTGCTCTAGTTGACACCTCATATTTGAGAACAAATCGTTTGGAATAAAGGGAATTTTAAGAATTTGTAAGATTCCAGAATATAATGTTTGTTAAGGAATATGACTGTAATGTAATTGTAATGAATTGTAAATTAATGTAACATGAAATATATTATATTTTAAAGTCTTAGAAATAAAGAGAAAATTGTGTTGCAGGGTTATAAAAGTAACTGTGGCCTATCTAAATTACTTAATAATAATAATAATAATAATAATAATAATAATAATAATAATAATAATAATAATCTGGAAGACTGCATCGTACAACAGCTGATCTACTTACGTATTTTAACGTACATACGTAACACAGAAATATGACGAAACTAGAGTTTATCTTCAAGTTTAATCCCCAAAAAGATATTGTATTAAAGTTTTCAGGCCTTGCCATATCGCTAATTAAAATAATTAATTAGATAAATGTTTCAGTGGTGAGGTGTAACTGGGCACTTTCGTGACGAAGTTCCGAAGAATTCGCCATTTGGAGAAGGCTCGAAACAAGCTGATTTGCCGAGTGTCCACGCGGATTGAGCGTGGGAGAGGCGTTAATACAACCACGGGAAGGATTTCGCTTTTAAGTTGTTTTCAACTTAAACCTTCTACAGTACGCTGGATATTTTTGGTAGCTTTCAGTATTCGGTTTGGTTATTTGCACGTACTCCCTGTTGTAAGCTTTGCAGGATTGTCAGTATTTTGATTTTAGTTTTCTGTAAAAGAAAACTGCTTTGTCTGTCCGTCTGCACTTTTTCTCTCCGCCCTCAGATCCTAAAAACTATTGAGGCTAGAGGGCTGCAAATTGGTATGTTGATCATCCACCCTCCAATCATCAAACCTACTAAATTGGAGCCCTCTAGCCTCAGGAGTTTTTTATTTTATTTAAGGTTAAAGTTAGCTATGATCTTGCGTCTGGCACCACTATAGGACAGAAAACTCGATCGCACCGAAGAAACTTCGGAGCATTTTTTTACTTGTTTGTTATAATTTGTACATTTTATTCTAAGAGTTGCAAGGATGAGGGCATTGGGGCAGGGTTCTTTGCGCGCAGTGAAATACGGCGAGCGTTCTGGTGTTTAAGATGAAATAAAATATAAATTTAGCGTTGCAATGTTTGTTTATATTTTCGTTTCCTAGGTGCAATATTATCTGTGTATACTTTCTCATATGTAATTAACATTATTTTCCCGGGGTACAAATCCGGAGGTAGAATCCGCGCCACTTAATTAAATGATATTGTCATCGCTAAAGTCTGAAAGATTTTGATGCATCAGGGCATTATAATATTTCAGAAAATCGCAAAAACGCGTTGGCAGCATATCGCATACACATCACATACGGGTTGAAAACGAGTCAGACCGTAAGCGGAGACCGCGGCTTTGCCAAATGCTGGATAATCATGTGAAACACTGACTAGAATGACCAACACTTCTTCAATCTGTTTGTGCTTGTGACGTTTTGCTGCTGATGCACCCCAAGTGAGAATTGCTTGTAGGATATGATACACTTGTGTTTGGTTGTA
>NC_089787.1:35625623-35655623 GCF_040412425.1 Macrobrachium rosenbergii | reverse complement strand
TAATGTATATTACAGTGTGAATAGCACGGCAATTGTATTATAAATATAACTGCTAACAGAACCACAATTTCGTGAAAAACAATCTGTGTAATAAAAATCCACAATTATATAGTAAATATATTATTACACATAAATATCATTATTAATATTAAGATTGTCATCACACACACACACATCACAGACAAGTTGCATACAATCAACGACTAATTGGTAGTCTTAACCAGTACTTCATACGATTATCCAGCACTTGCCAAAGGTTAGTTCTGCACTGAGGGTCGTCGACGTGTTTTCAACCTGTTTGTGGTATGTATGCGATAAGTTGTCGACGTGTTTATGACGTGTAATATTGTCGTGTGAACCTACCTTTAATAGACAAAGCCGAAAGGTTAATAGAAGTACTGACCGGGTTTAAGAATATTTTTGTTGCAGTTACGTATCCAAATCTTCTCAGTTATCAAAAGTATTCTTAAGAACTTGAATGCACCATTTAGTTCTCCACTTACGGTTGTTGACTTGTTTTCAACATGTTTATGATATGTATGTGATAAATTGTCGACATGTGTTTATGACATGTCTTACTGTATTAGAGACACACCTTTAATGGACAAAATTTAGTAACCAAGTTTTCTTAGGTATAAACAAGTAAAAAATGCGCCAAAGTTTCTTCGGCGCAATCTTGTTTTCTGTACAGCGTATAATCAAGACCACCGAAAATAGCTGTATCTTTCGTTTGTCTCAGTATAATGCTGTATGAGCCGCGGCCCATGAAACTTTAACCACGGCCTGGTGGTGGCCTATCCTGTATTGTTGCCAGAAGCACGATTATGGCTAACTTTAATCTGAAATAAATTTGGTATGTTCGATGATTGGAGGGTGGATGATCAACATACCAATTTGCAGCCCTCTAGTCTCAGTAGTTTTTAAGATCTGAGGGCGGACAGAAAAAGTGCGGACGGACAGACAAAGCCGGCACAATAGTTTTCTTTTACAGAAAACTAAAAAGTATTATTTACATATTAAATGCGAAGATTAGTTCTCCACATACGGTCACCGCCGCCTTGTTTTCAACCTGTTTGTGATATGTATGCGATAAGTTGTCGACATGTGTTTATGACATGTTTTACTGTAATGTGGACAAACCCTTAATGGACAAAGCTGAAAGGTGAAATAAAACACTGCCCAGGCTTAGAAATATTTAAGTCTCAATTATGTAAAAAAGTCCTCTAAGATATAAAATTATTCATAATTGATCTCTGATATGAGAAATCATCGTGATAATTCAAGGAAATCGTAAGAATTATAAGTCAATGACAAATTGATTTATTAGGTTTAATACTTCATTAACCTTTTTCAGACTGCCTTTTTCTCATGCAGATTTGCCAATACACTGCTCTTCATCGTAACTTGTACAGCACAGTTACCAGATTGCAACATATGGAGCAAACTAGATCAATACAATAGTGAATTAACATATCTTCATATATTCATCGTGATGAACCTCAACCATTATATTATTAAGAAATGCCTTGTGAAAAAGTAATATTTAGAATTCACTATGTAGGTATCATACAAACTCATTATGATAATTAACATCAAGGTTAAAATGAGGAAATTGGAACTAATTTTTTTATTTTATTTTATGTTTTAAATATGGTTATACTAATAAGAAATAAAATTCAAAATATGCAATATGTACAATTTACCATGTTGTTATAATGTAAAATTATTCATTACCTAAATAAAATTGTGGATAAACCACACTTGACATTACTCTTACTAATATTTCACTTTCTAAACTATTCCCTACCATGGTTAGCTAGCTAACTGCCCTCACTCTTCTTTCACCCATCTTACCTATCAGCTATATAAAAAGAAAAAAAAACTCGTTTACTTGACCAGTTTCAAATAATTGCTGAAATTAATTTTTCTTATTTCAACAAATCCTTTTACATTCTGTCATTTATGAGTACTTATATATATATATATATATATATATATATATATATATATATATATATATATATGTGTGTGTGTGTGTGTGTGTGTGTGTGTATAATATATATATATATATATATATATATATATATATATATATATATATATATATATATATATATAAATTATGTCTTAAAACTAACAAAAGTGATTGAACAACCAGTTTATATACAGCAGATATATACATTACAGTCATAAGTCACTTACGAAGAAATGAAAGCCACTGAAAGAACAGAATTTTAATAGAAAACAAAAGATTACAAATACAATCTTAATAATATCTCCTCGCAGCTGACAGCGTTACCATTGCTGGAGATTGGGAGTAAGGAAGGGTCACCCATAAATATGGATGGAAGAATAACCTCGTTAGAATCTCATCAGCGTAATATATAAAAGCAATCTCTCCCGATAATGACATCGTTTTTAGCTTAATACTTTCGAATCTACTGCGTTCAAAAGATGCGGAGGAGTTTGTGTAAATCGAGAAGGTAATTGGAGAGTGACTTCAGTTCTCTAAAGGATGTCAAAGTCTTTCTTTGTTGCTGATATTTCAGGCAAGTTCTTTCTTTGAAATTAATGGCCTGCGAGCAGTGAGTATATTTGACATGTTTATGATATGTTAGGGTGTTTATAATCTCAGGGGGAGTTCGTAGTAGAGATTCAAATAGTTTGAAATAGCTTGTGAGTCAGTAAAATTCAGTGTTGTATATATATATATATATATATATATATATATATATATATATATATATATATATATATATATATATATATATATATATATATATATATATATATATATATTTATATATATATATATATATATATATATATATATATATATATATATATATATATATATATATCTTTATATATATATATGTGTGTGTGTGTGTGTATACATATATCTGTGTGTTTTGCGATTCTTGTTCTGACGATGACAACAACCTAAGTTCTGTAACTAGCCCAGGTCCAACATAAACCAAATAAAATTGCTAGACCTAATCTTCCCAACTAGCAAAAAAAAAAATATGAAAAATGTTTGTAAAAGATAAAGTAAAAAAAAAAACGAATTCTAAAGCTTGATAAAGTTTTTTGCGTTTTACAAATCGCCAAGTAAATGAATGGATCGGCTTTGTAAAAAAAAAAAAGAAAGATAGTGACTGACTATAAAACGGACAACAAACAGAGTTTTCTTTTAATTTATTTTCTTTAAATTAAGAGCCCCCTGGGTCTGACAGGTTGATACGTTATGTGCGTTTTCATGACGTTTATTGAAAATAACGATCAGACGCCTCGACTAACATAATTCAAGGAGAGATATATTGAAGTTATAGAAATATGTTTTATGAAACGCGAGTATGTTCAGAAAATATTTATTTTAATTCCTTTTTTTTTTACTAGCAGTATATTGTTCTGAACGCATATATATATATATATATATATATATATATATATATATATATATATATATATATATATATATATATATGTGTGTGTGTGTGTGTGTACACGTGTATACATATATATATGTATACACACGTGTGTGTGTGGTGTCTGTGTACCATTGAACTATATCTTACTTTACCCTAGAGAAGTATTAATCTGATGAATAATATTTGCACATCTCACATCTATAAGAATGTCTAGTAATTATATAGCCCGTGTTTTGTGCACTTTTGGCAATTGGTCTTTAACCTAATTTAACAACACAGAAGACTTGGCCAATGAATATTAGCCAGTGAATATTGACCAGTATTTCATAACTTGAAACATCAAGATAATTCAGCCTAACTTATTGTGTTGTAACCAAAAGTAACCTAACCTCAGTTAATGGTAGAAATTACTCGGAAGAATATAAAGTATAATTTTGTGAATCAAAAACGTTCGAAACTAGACAGGCGTTATATATTTTTATAATATACTATTTATTTTCAGCACTGAAACGGCGAAAAGAATGCACGGGGGTTAATTTTACATTCATGGCGCGCTGCAAACTAATTGAATGTATTTTGGGGCACATTGCTGCCGAATAAACACGCAGGCTGGTGTGTTCACCCTGAAACGCAGGAAGTGCACTCCACGTATTATTGTTGTTCCGTGTACAATTCGATTATCATATTATTGAAACAATATACATACGCGTGTAGGGGTCAATTAGCATACATGTATTCGGATATCAGTTGTCCGTATAAAAGGCTTCGGGTTGCCAGATACTTCCAAATCAGGAGAACGAGAGGGAGGGTTTTCTATTGTACATGGCGGGAATTAGTTAATCGATTGCAAATTAAATTCAGAACCGATAACAATTTATTTTCTTTTTAAGACAAAGAAATCATTTTTTTCAGCGCTGGTTGAATGGTGTCGGTAAAAGCGTGGTCTTGGTATCTTAAATGATTTTCTTTTTTCTTTATGATTTTCTCACAGATTTAGTAATTCGTTAATGGATACTTATTTTATTTTTGTCTTACTTTCCTTGTTGACACTGCCTTCCAGATTTTCGGAGGTTTACAAAAACTTCATTATTATCTTGGTAATTCCCTTGACAACACAAAATACATGTAACTACAAAATATGCAACTCTCCTATCTGCATGTAACCCTGTCTCGAATTTCTTTAACAACGCAAAAATATACGTAACTCTACAAAATATATACTCTTTTCTGTATGTAATCCTTTCTTGAATATCCTTAACACAATATACAGTATATTTAACTTTCAACACAATATACAATATATTTAACTTTCTTATCTGTTTGTAATCCTCCACTATTGACAAGGGTTTAAAAGGAATTACCAATCCTCTTCCATTGTCGCTGCCACTTTATTTCCCTGTACTTCATTTCCCACCATTATCCCCATTTCTCCTCACTCCCCTCTCCGTGAAACTTGGCCCTTCGCCTGGCACCCTTTTCCTCCCTCCCTAGTCCCTCCTTCTCTGCCCCCTCCCCACCAAACCGTGCCACTGAAACTTCCGCTGGCGCTATCGCCCTAACACCTATTAAGTGGGGTCTAAGACGGCCTTTGATAAGTGCCACGATTTCCATAATGCCGCCACCTATATCCTGTTCCTCGGGGAGGGGTGAGGGGGTGGGAGTGCGAGGCGCCGATGATGTTATTGGTTTCCAATGAACGTTTCGCCTCTTGTTCGTCCGTCCCTTCCTCTTCTCCCCGAAATCGCCCCGTCAAAAAGGAGGAGGCGGTGGGTGGAGGTGCTGAGGACACTAGCACTATCTACCCCACCCACCCCTCAACCCTTAGCCGTGTCCTTTTTTCGAGACCCGCCTCGAAAACAACGCCTATTTTATAGGTAACGTCTTTTAATGGCGACGTGGCAACCGATTCGGATTTAAGAGCCTAGCTTTTAAGAGGCTTTGATGCATAGATGACAAGGCTTCTCCGGGAGGCTTAAATTCTTTGTCTAATGTTGAGGAGGACGCGCCGTAGGAGCGACCCGACGGCCTAATAATAAGAAGAGCCCTTCGAGGGACTCCAGATAACGCCGAGAGGTGCTTCTCGTGCCCCGATTAAACTCTTTTGAGGGCATCGATTCATTCGCTGCTCCTGTGTCTCGACTGGGTGTAAATTCTTAACGAGGTCTCGTCGACGGAGAGTTTCTGGTAATTCAAGGCTTCTGGATTAGTCAGGAGAGAGAGAGAGAGAGAGAGAGAGAGAGAGAGAGAGAGAGAGAGAGAGAGAGAGAAGGGGAGGGTTGGTTGGGTACATGTACAGAGCGAAAAACGGAACATATAATGACAGAGACAGAGAGTTAAGTTGGGTCCATGTACAGAGAGAGAGAGAGAGAGAGAGAACGAATTGGTTTGGACTGACGTTCATGTACAAATACAGTGAGAGTAGTAACATATATATATATATATATATATATATATATATATATATATATATATATATATATATATATATATATATATACATGACTTTTTATCATATCACCGTGATTCATATACAATCAGTAAGCTACAAACGTCCTTTAATATCCAATTCGCTCTACCTCGGAAATAATATATTTTCATATATGTTACCGAAGGGGAATTTTTTAGTTGACAATAATTTCGTCGTCCCGTGGGCTTGAACCAGCGAAGGACAAGAACTCAGGACTACAGTGGACGCATTAACCCACACGGCCAGCAAGTGAGGAATAAGTGGATATCGCCTCCCACCTACAAATCCCCGTCGAACTCAGGTGTTTGTATTTAGAGACGATATCCACCCACCTCTGCCATGTTGACCGTGTAGTGCGTTTGTCGCACGCAGCCGTTTGTAGCTTACTGATTATATATATATATATATATATATATATATATATATATCACACATTACCACAGGTGAAAAATAAGAAACGGGGTGTAGGTCCTGACCGGTTTCGACTTTATTTCCAAGCCATTGACGAAGGACTGATACAGAGTGTGAGAAGTCACAAATATATATACTACAAGAACAATACTGACGAACATACACAACCGTTAGAGGCTCCATATCCCCACTCAGGCCGGTGTCGAGGTAGGAGTGGCCTTTAAAACTCATTTGGCTAAAAATCACAATAGACTCTCAGGGGACATTGCTGATAAACGCACCATACCCCACCTCAGATCCACACCTGACAGGTGTCATGTAGGCGGAGTTTGGAAACTCATTAACATTACTACCCTCGTACTGTGTTTACAAATATGATAATCCTATTTTCATATATCTCTACTGCCTACCTTAAAGTTTAAACAATTTACAAATTTCTTTTGATATTAAAGGATCAAGTTTATACATCCCTTGACTGATATTCATATTATGGTTGTAACTTTCTTTTATGAAGCTAGATTCAATGATGTTCCTTTCCAGTGCATTATTAGAATATACAATCCTTTTGCCCCTTCCCAGTTGATAGCATGATTGTTCTCACTAACATGTACAAATATACCACTGTTCCCTTGTGCATATCTCACACATTTCTTATGTTGTTCAATTCTTTTTTCCAGTGCTTTCCCGGTTTGGCCAATATAAAAGTTGTCACAAGACTTACACGGAATTTTATATACACACCCTTGTGACAACTTTTATATTGGCCAAACTGGGAAAGCACTGAAAAAAAGAATTGAACAACATAAGAAATGTGTGAGATATGCACAAGGGAACAGTGGTATATTTGTACATGTTAGTGAGAACAATCATGCTATCAACTGGGAAGGGGCAAAAGGATTGTATATTCTAATAATGCACTGGAAAGGAACATCATTGAATCTAGCTTCATAAAAGAAAGTTACAACCATAATATGAATATCAGTCAAGGGATGTATAAACTTGATCCTTTAATATCAAAAGAAATTTGTAAATTGTTTAAACTTTAAGGTAGGCAGTAGAGATATATGAAAATAGGATTATCATATTTGTAAACACAGTACGAGGGTAGTAATGTTAATGAGTTTCCAAACCTGCCTCCATGACACCTGTCAGGTGTGGATCTGAGGTGGGGTATGGTCTGTTTATCAGCAATGTCCCCTGAGAGTCTATTGTGATTTTTAGCCAAATGAGTTTTAAAGGCCACTCCTACCTCGACACCGGCCTGAGTGGGGATATGGAGCTCTAACGGTTGTGTATGTTCGTCAGTATTGTTCTTTGTAGTATATATATTTGTGACTTCTCACACTCTGTATCAGTCCTTCGTCAATGGCTTGAAATAAAGTCGAAACCGGTCAGGACCTACACCCTGTTTCTTATTTTTCACCTGTAATGTGTGATAAATGAATCACGTACAAAAGTGATAATAATCATCATATATATATATATATATATATATATATATATATATATATATATATATATATATATATATATATATAGAGAGAGAGAGAGAGAGAGAGAGAGAGAGAGAGAGAGAGAGAGAGAGAGAGAGAGAGAGAGAAGGGTACTAATCTGAGAAATAGATGGAAAAAAGAAAAGGCTCTTATACTGTGCGTGTGTGTGTGTGTGTGATATACAGAGAAAGAGAGAGAACCTTAACGTCCAATCCTTGCCTTGAGGGGTTTCGGATATTGCTGCAAGAGAATCGGCCATTTGACACGAGATCTTTCGGAAGACATTAGCCTCCCCTTCTTAGGGCCACAGGGTCCTCGTTCTTGGGACTCAGGGGCCCGATAAGAGCCCGGGTCGTATTTGTATCTTCCGCATCGTAATTATCCGAAAGCTCTTCCATATAACCGCCATATATATTTTTCTCCCGCCCCCCTCTTTTTTTAGGAACCGCGTCAATTGTCTTTGTTGTAGACAGACCTCATCTTTTTGTTTTTAGGAACCGCGTCAATTCTTTTTGTTGTAGAGAGACATCATCATCTCTCTTTTTTGTTAGGAACCGCGTCAGTTATCTTTGTTGTAGAGAAATCATCATCTAGATATTTTTAGGAACCGCGTCAATTGTCTTTGTTGTAGACAGACCTCATCTTTTTGTTTTTAGGAACCGCGTCAATTCTTTTTGTTGTAGAGAGACATCATCATCTCTCTTTTTTTTTAGGAACCGCGTCAGTTATCTTTGTTGTAGAGAAATCATCATCTAGATATTTTTAGGAACCGCGTCAATTGTCTATGTTGTAGAGAGACATCATCATTGGCGGGGGGGGGGGGGAACCGCGTCAGTTGTCTGCGTTGTAGACACGTCATTTAGATTTTCTTTTTTTTTAGGAACCGCGTCAATTGTCTTTGTTGTAGAGAGATATCATCTAGATTTTCTTTTTTTTTTAGGAGCCGCGTTAATTGTCTTTGTTGTAGAGAGACATCATCATTTTTTTGTTTTGGTTGTTTTTAGGAACCGCTTCAATTGTCTTTGTTGTAGAGAGAGATCATCATTTTTTTTTTGCCTTTTTTAGGAACCGCGTCAATTGTCTTTGTTGTAGAGAGACATCATAATTTTTTTTATTTTTTGCTTTTTTAGGAACCGCGTCAATTGTCTTTGTTGTAGAGAGACATCATATTTTTCTTTTTGCCTTTTTTTGCTATTTTAGGAACCGCGTCAATTGTCTTTGTTGTAGAGAGACATCATATATATTTTTTCTTTTTTTGCTTTTTTAGGAACCGCGTCAATTGTCTTTGTTGTAGAGAGACATCATATTTTTTTTTTTTTGCTTTTTTAGGAACCGCGTCAATTGTCTTTGTTGTAGAGAGACATAATTTTTTTTTTTTTTTTTTTTTTGCTTTTTTAGGAACCGCGTCAATTGTCTTTGTTGTAGAGAGACATCATTTTTTTTTTTTTTTTTTTTGCTTTTTTAGGAACCGCGTCAATTTTCTTTGTTGTAGAGAGACATCATATTTTTTGGGAGGGGGCTTTTTTAGGAACCGCGTCAATTGTCTTTGTTGTAGAGAAACATCATTTTTTTTTTTTGCTCATTTTAGGAACCGCGTCAATTGTCTTTGTCGTAGAGAGAGATCATAATTTTTTTTTTTTTGCTTATTTTAGGAACCGCGTCAATTGTCTTTGTCGTAGAGAGAGATCATCATTTTTTTTTTTTTTTTGCTTATTTTAGGAACCGCGTCAATTGTCTTTGTCGTAGAGAGAGATAATTTTTTTTTGTTTTTTGCTTATTTTAGGAACCGCGTCAATTGTCCTTGTTGTAGAGAGACATCATCTTTTTTTTTTTTTTTGCTTTTTCTAGGAACCGCGTCAATTGTCTTTGTCGTAGAGAGAGACATACATCATCATTTTTTTTTGCTTTTTTATGAACTGCGTCAATTGTCTTTGTCGTAGAGAGAGACATACATCATCATTTTTTTTTTTTTTTGCTTTTTATGAACTGCGTCAATTGTCTTTGTCGTAGAGAGAGACATACATCATCATTTTTTTTTTTTGCTTTTTTTATGAACTGCGTCAATTGTCTTTGTCGTAGAGAGAGACATACATCATCATTTTTTTTTTTGCTTTTTTTATGAACTGCGTCAATTGTCTTTGTCGTAGAGAGAGACATACATCATCATTTTTTTTTTTGCTTTTTTTATGAACTGCGTCAATTGTCTTTGTCGTAGAGAGAGACATACATCATCATTTTTATTTTTTTGCTTTTTTTATGAACCGCGTCAATTGTCTTGGTCGTAGAGAGACGTCATCATAATCTAGAACGGGAAGTACAGCAGGGGATCTGTGTTATCGACGAGGGAGGAAGAAGAACAACGACCGATAAAGGGTACTTTTAAGAGATTAGAATAATAATGAGGAGAGATCGTATCCGCACTCTAGCTGTATTTTATGGGGGCGATAAGGACGTTACAACCCCTTAAGTACCAATGAATTTCATCCATTATGACTTATCGAGCGAATTTTGCTTTCTTTTTTTCTTCAGGTTGTTTTCCTTGGGATAAAGTCTCTCTCTCTCTCTCTCTCTCTCTCTCTCTCTCTCTCTCTCTCTCTCTCTCTCTCTCTCTAACAGTATTATATTTATAGTTTTTGTATTGTGTATGTGTACAATAAACGGATTATGAAAATAAAAACAAAATGTCGACAGTGGTGCCGATTTCCATTTATTCATGTTGCCTCCTTGTACCAAATACTTTACTTTATTATTATTATTATTATTATTATTATTATTATTATTATTATTATTATTATTATTATTATTATTACTGGATCAATAAGTTCAAAATAAAACTATTATAGGGTTGTTAAAGGAAAAATTTATGTATTATATATGTCCTTTAATTTCAGTTACTACGATTTTCAAAATGAGATTCTTAAGCCACTTTCCCATATATTGTTTCAAATGCTTTTTCCCATAATGATAATGTGTATAATTAAATTATCTTCACAAAAATGTCAGCTATTATCCTGTTCGATGACGACTCTTCCTATGAATTATGCCAATCCACTTGCTTCGTACTCATTAAATTTATGAGAATTTGTCTCTCGTTTTAGTTTCCGGTAAAAGAAAACTATTGTGCCGGCTTGGTCTGTCCGTCCGCACTTTTTTCCTCTCCGCCTTCAAAACTTAAAAATTACTGAGGCTAGAGGGATGCAAATTGGTATGTTGATCTTCCACCCTCTAATCATCAAACATACCAGATTGCAGCGCTCTAGTCTAAGTGGTTTTTACTTTATTTAACGTTAAAGTTAGCCATAATCGTGCGTCTGGCAACGATATAGGCCAGGCCACCACCGGGCCATGGTTAAAGTTTCGTGGGCCGCGGCTCGTACAGCATTATACCGAGACCACCGAAAGATCGATCTAATTTCGGTGGCCTTGATTATACGAAGTACAGAAACTCGATTGCGCCGAAGAAACTTCGGCGCATATTTTACTTGTTTTTGTTATGTTATTAACGATATGTACAGTATATTTGTCATCTCGTGAGCTAAAAACAGGACTGAATGTTTCTTGATAGAAGGGAGATGAAATAAAAGTACAGAAGTGTAGAATAAAAATGTAATTGCAAGCACAAATAAAATTCAAAATCAGAACATCCCAAGCAGGCACGTACAAGTTGCATCTGTAGTTACATGCACACGCTCGCATCTTCCCCACACACACACACACACACACACACACACACATATATATATATATATATATATATATATATATATATATATATATATATATATATATATATATATATATATATATATATATATATATATATATATATATATATATATATATATATATATATGTAATGTTTATTTATATTATATATGTATGTACGTACGTACATAGAACCTACTGGTCACTTTTTACCTCGTTCTGATTAGGGATACAGAATTTCTTCATATTTCTTGCACTTGGATCTTAAGGGTTTGTAGTGACAAGCGTATCCAAAAAAAAAAAGCGCGAAGAATACGAGAAAGTTAAGAGGACATTGTGGCTATTACAATTACACAGGTATGTATGTATGTATGCATGTGTGTGTATATATATATATATATATATATATATATACACACACACACACACACACACATATATATATATATATATATATATATATGTGTGTGTGTGTGTGTGTGTGTGTGTGTGTGTGTGTGTGTGTGTGTGTTTCTGTGCGTGCGCGTGCGCGCGCACTAGTTAAAAACTCTGACCAGCATTGGACGGAATTATCCAGATTAAATTACATTCCACTTTTCTAAAAAGGTTTCTTTGCCGTATAAGTGATGCTGATAAAAAAGTTGTTCATCAGTAAGTATAATTAAATTTCCGGAAGTACAGTCTTCCGTCCTTACCATCCAGCGTGTACAAAAACATTCCGCGTAATGAAATTAGTTTGTTTGCCAGTATGGGTCACTGAACAAAATTAAGGGAAAAGGTGGTTTTTATATAACTGTTTCTCTGACCTTGGGACGACGTCGACCTAATTTAATTTGACACTTTATTTTATGACTTGGTCTTAACCTTCGTTAATTATATTTACCCTAATTACATTCTTTAGGTGTAAGTTCGTACTTCTCAAGGTGTAATGATTATATTTAGCTGTAACTGATTGTTTTTTTTTATGGAATTACCATATTTGTGAATAATTCGAATTTTTATATTATTTGATCTACATGAGAATGAAACATGCACAAGAAATATTAATACACTATATAGAGTCAGGTGTAATTTTACCAAAGACTATCTTACCAAACCCCCGTAGAGGCGGTAGTGCCGTCAGTGCACCTCATGCGCTGCACTGTAGGCATTACTAAAGGCTCTTGGCAGCGTCCCTTCGGCCCGTAGCTGCAACCCCTTTCATTCCTTTTACTGTACCTCCATGCTTATTATATTTCTTCCATCTTGCTATCCAACCTCTTTTAACGAGGTTTTCTTCCTGTTACACCTTTCAAACCCACCTATGCTGAATGACCTCAAGGGTCCCAGTGCTTGGCCTTTGGCCTAAACTCTATATTCCATTCCATTCCTATCTTGCCAAACTGGCAGTACTAAACCCATGGCCTGGAATATACTTGGAGTGATCATTAGCACAGGCAGGTGGGTCTGCCCATTGTTTTGTCTTTTTCTGGGCTGAATATTCTTTTTCTACGTATATTACTTTTTCTGTGTATTTTCCATTCATTTTTCATAGAACAATATCTATTATCTTAACGTGTCTTTGTAGTCGTGTGAGAACATTATACATCATCACTGACCCGGGTATCCCACGCCCAAATTACTCTAGAGGTACTAACCTGACCCAGCCTAATCTAACCTAACCTAACCTACCTAACCTAATCTAGGAGCATGGCAAAAAAACCGGGGCTGATGCAATACTAGCATACATCTCAGGAACTTGCGACCCGGCAACTGGTGATTACATAAAATTCAATGGTTTTGCGTCTGAGCCATTAAATCTTTACAAAATATAAAACCCTTTTACAGTCGTACAAGTCATTTTCTTTTGATTTCTATAAATATTTTACTTATGATAGGTACAGTAATTTTAGTTTTCTGTATGTGAAAACTATCGTGCCGACTTTGTCTGTCCGTCCGCCCTCAGATCTTACAAACTACTGAGGCTAGAGGGCTGCAAATTGGTATGTTTATCATCCATCCTCCAGTCATCCAACATACCAAATTGCAGCCCTCTAGCCTCAGTAGTTTTGATTTTATTTAAGGTTAAATTTAGCCATAATCGTGCATCTGGCAACGATGTAGGACAGGCCACCACCGGGCCGTGGTTAAAGATTCATTGGCCGCGGCTCATACAGCATTATACCGAGACCACTGAAAGATAGATCTATTTTCGGTGGTCTTGTATACACTGTGCAGAAAATTCGATTGCGCCTAAGAAACTTCGGCGTCATTTTCACTTCTTTTTTAATGTTCCTCAAACTATAGTTAATTCGCTCTTTCCCTGTGTATTGCCTTTTATTACATGTTGGGCCTTGTACAGTTATTTCCTCATTACTCCTTTAAAATTAGTAATTTAATTGTTGATACTATTATGGTTCGTTTGCCTTTTTTCCTTGTATCTCCTCAGGACTTATCACATTATATATATATATATATATATATATATATATATATATATATATATATATATATATATATATATATATATATATATATATATATATATATATATATATCTATATATATATATATATATATATATATATATATATATATATATATATATATAGTATTCTTTCTTCTTCAGTACTTCTCTAGTTATACCGAGTACGTACCTAGACCCCTAATATGTTCAAGTTAAATATATACTCCTCCGCAAAGAACCTGCTGGTTCTATTATGTTTCCTCTTCTTATTTGTCTACGTTAGGATGCCAAATATCACCATAGAAATCGTGGAGGAAATAGGAGAAATCAAATGTTATATAAGGGAAAAATTTACGACACGGTCACTTGTTTACTTTTAGCGAACATTTAGAGGTTTCTACAGGTGCGAAAATGTGAGTTCCCAAGGAATCTTCGCTCGTTCTGTTATGCTACAGAATTTTGGTAACAGAAAGACCGTCATGATTTGATGGAGAATGGCTAGGTCAAGGATTATTGAAATTTATATTACTAACTTTTTCATAATAATAATAATAATAATAATAATAATAATAATAATAATAATAATAATAATAATAAAATCCGAGTGGATCTTTCTTGTTTGTCTGCCCTGGGTGCGGACGGGGTAGGTAGGGGATCGCGAGGGTAGGGGCGACATGACACATCCACCCTCCTCCTGCAATCCTGCTTGTCCGCCCCGGGTTGCGGGCGGGGTAGTTAGGGGGCCGGGAGGGTAGGAGAGACATGACACATCCACCCTCCTCCCGCAAGCCTGTTTGTCCGCCCCGGGTTGGGAGCTGGGTAGTTAGGGGATCGGGAGGGTAGGGGAGACGTGACGTGCAGAGCCGGGTTCCAGCGTAGCGTAGCGTGCGCCCTCAAGCTCGTAATACTAATAATAGTAATAATTTCACAGTTGGAGTTCCCTTCAAAACGAATTTATAAGTGTTTTCAACACTGTTGTAGATAAGTTGACAACAGTCTCATATTAGGGCTCAAATATACATACTGTTCTTCCAAATAAGTTTAGGTGTTTAAAAATGTACTTCCAAATGGATGGAGAAATTCAGGACACAAAACGTCACCTCTACGAAAGACAAATATTTAGAAAACTCTTTTATTTTTAAATAAGTTGAGAATCTTCACACGAACAAATATCAAAGAAAACCCCTCTTTAGAGAAGGTAAGGAAAAAGTAATTAAATGATATTTGAATACTAAGACTAATTATACGCATTAAGCCTAAAAAAGACTAGTACCTTTAAACCCTTGTAAACTCCCAGAGCTACAAAACTTCCCCCTTTGTCATCCTCTTTAGACTTAAAAAGATAAAAGTATCTTCATTTTGTGTTCTCCGTCGCCCTTCGTTCCCCCCCGCCCCCGGGGGGGGCCGACGCCGCAGTGTTTTCCATTGTTTTCCTTAGGCCTAAGGGAGCGCCGAGTGTTAGTGATATCTTCTTTAAAGTTCCCGTTTCCATTTCTACTGATCCCGTCACAGGGGATGTTTTGCGTCCTGAGCTGTGATTCGAAGCTTCAAAGGACAGGGAAGGCGACTTAGATGTGATTCGAAGCTTCATAAGAGAAGGGAGATGATTCGGTTAGATGTGATTTGAGGTCTCAAAAGCGACAAGATGATATTCATTTAGATGTGATTCGAATCTTCAAAGGACAGAGGAGACGGCTCGGTTAGATGTGATTCGAAGCTTCGTAAGAGAAAGGAGATGATTCAGTTAGATGTGATTCGAGGTTACAAAAGAGACCAGATGATTCATTTGGATGTGATTCGAAGCTTCAACGGACAGTGGAGACGGCTCGGTTAGATGTGATTCGAAGTTTCAAATGAGACACGAGATATATCGGACATGATTCAGAATTTCAAAAGATAGGCGAAACGAATGAGTTAGATGTAATTCTAAGTTCCAGAAGGAAGAAGATGATTCAATTAGATGTGATTCTAAGTTTCTATAGAGAGAGAGAGAGAGAGAGAGAGAGAGAGAGAGAGAGAGAGAGAGAGAGAGAGAGAGAGAGAGAGGATTCAGATGTGATTCAGAGTTGCAAAAGAGGGAAGGAGGATTCAGTTAGCTGTGATTGGCAGCTTCAAAAGAGGCGAGATGATTCACTTAGATGTGATTCGGAGTTCCAAAAGAGAGAGACAGGATTCAGTTAGATGTGATTCAGATTCAAAAGAGAGAGATAGGATTCAGTTAGATGTAATTCGCAGTTTCAAAAGAGAGACAAGATGTTTCAGTTAAATGAAATTCGAAGTTAAGTTTCGAAAGGGGATCGAGGATGTTGATTTGAAGTTTTCAGAGGAAAAAACTGGTGATTCAATAAGAGATTCGTTCGAAGCACAGTTTCAGAGGGCGAGGACTTGATTCAGTTTGTGGTGATTCGTATTTTCAAAACAGAGAACCTGATTCGACCTGTCATTCGAAAGATGAGAGGATTCAGTAATAGATTATTCAAAGCTCCGTAACAAAAGGAACCTAAGTTATTTAGTAAGGAGCTGATTCGAACCAACAAGTGAATGATGAATTTATTCAGATGGAGATTCATCCAGTGTCAACTTGATAATAATGAGATTCAATAGAACGTTGACTCCAAGGACACAAGGTGATTCAGTAGACTGATTCGGGCTTAACTTTCGCAGAGGTATTTATGAGATTCAGGAATCAGTGAATCACAGCTGAGCTTCAGAAGGGGGCGTGGTAATCTGGTAAGCCGTGATTCTCTGTCAGGTTTCAAAGCGAAAAGAGGGATACAAAACTGTGATTCTTTATCATGTTCCAAAAAAAGATGAATGGTTTCATTTAGCTGTGATTCGAAGCCTCAAAGGAAAATTATATGATTCATTAGGCAGATTCAAACATTCGAAGCATAATTCTTTAAAATAAAATGTGGTATGGGGACTGGGAGGGACGAGCAATTAAGTTTTATTTTCCAGGGCAATTTGAAATCATTGATAGGTATATATATATATATATATATATATATATATATATATATATATATATATATATATATATATATATATATATATATATATATATATATATATATATATATATATATTTCTGGCTCACATCAGAGTTGAACCCAGGTCTTTCAGTTGAAAGACAAGACCGCTGCCAACGGTCTTATCTTTCAATTAAAAGACCATAAAGGTTCGACCCTGATGTGAGTCAGAAATTTATTTCTGTTCCACACTTGATTGTGTGTTAATTATTTCTATATATATATATATATATATATATATATATATATATATATATATATATATTTTTATAAATATTTACGCTGTTCGCCCTCGAACTTTTAGGATAGTAGTATCAGCCTGATCAAGACAGGAAATTGCTTTGTCCCACGCTAGGAGCGTCTTCAGTTCAAACTTTAACGTCCGTTGAAAAGGATAGGTAGCATTTAGCCATTTTTCCCTATAGGAAAATTCCCATATCAGCCTTAAAAATAGGTGGTCCTAAGGTCCTTTTTCCTTTCTACCTGTCTCATGACTTTACCTTAGGACGAACGTTGTGGACACCTGGTGTGACTGTCCTGACCTAGGCCGGTCAGGGAACGACAGAGAGAAACTAGCCGCCGTCTCGGGCAGACGTCTGGAAGGTGGCCCTGTCCCCTTTCTTTTTCTATTATTCTATTAATGAAGTGAAGAAGCAATTGCGAAGCCCTCTCAGAAGCGGTGTTGGTGCGCACAACGTTCGTCCTAAGGTAAAGTCGTTTTTGTTCAAAACTTCGCCCATTCTTTTATCTTTTTCTGTATTTCGCATTTCTTTTGTTTCCTCCTTCATCCCCACTTACTGTATATGTGTTTACGAAGTCTAGATTAAGCCTAATTATTATATTGTTAGCTTCAACCCCGTTATTCCAGTAAAATACCTAGGATTTAGGGTAAGCAAAATCAGGTTAAATCTCGATGCTTTTGTATGCCTCGCGTCCGAATGTTTGGAAGAACCGTTGCGTTTAAAAATCAAATTCATCTCAAATATTTTTGTTAAGGTTAATTACCCTTAACTGGCGACCTTTGGCTAATTAACGACTGTCTTTGAGGTTAACTTTGGCTTCAAGTGGCAGGTTACGTGTAATCTTGGTTTGCAGGGCCGTAAAAATTACGTAAATTGAATAATACATGATCAACCAAGACCCTCACACGTAACATTGGCGACCTTGCGTAGAATCTAAAGTACATTTTAGAGAAAGAATCTGGAGAAAAGGAAATTAAATTACATTAATTCCAAAAAATAAAAGTCAGATATCGAACTCCATTTCATTCTTCCAAACAAGGAACGAGGCATAATAATAAGCAGTAAAGAGAATAGTTATAATAACAAGTGTAGTGAGAATTAGCTGTAGGTAGGAAGGGTGCGACTCGAGAGCAGAGCGTCTTAATTTATAACGTTTAAGACAAGGGCATTTTACCGTGTTCGGATCGTGAGTCAAGTCGTTCAAGTAACGAATTCAAAGGCCGAATCACAAAGTAATTTAGAAATCGCGTCGGCAATTCCGATCGTTATTGTTTGCATATAGCGGGAATCCTTCAAAACCGTGTCAGTGAAGTAGCAAACGAACTGAAATAGTAATTTTACAATAAAGGTACCGTTCAACAACGTAAATTTACGCAGGCAGGCTAGCATTTCTCTTTTCATTCTTTTGTTTAATGTCCGGGTGAGAATACCATAACAAAAGACAAAGTTGTTTGGTAATTTCGTTTTCCATCCTTAACGTAAAACACTATGCATGATTGGTATATTTAAAGTAAAATCTGGATACCTGCATTTGTTTTATGCGTTGTTTTTGAATTTGGTTAAAAGGAAATACCTGCCATCTTGGATTCCTCCGCCGTGTTCGCGCGGTTGTTTTGAATTTGTTTGAAATAGAGGACCGGCCATTTTGGTGTTCCTTCGCCGCCAGAGGTTGTTTTGAAATTTAGGCCTAACGGGCCCTTGGCCGCCATCTCAAAGACCTTGTTATTGTGACCTCGACTCTGCTCCCCGCCACTCTTGGGGCATAATTTTTTTTTGCTTTTCGTAGTAAACCCACCTCGCAATATCTTAGCTAGACAAAATCAAAAGACAATTTAGGCAGGGAAAGATAGGCCTTAGTTAGGAGTAATAACAAGTTCTTATACAGATACCTGCTATAAAAATCATATAAAGAGAATTTAAAATTTTATGATAAACTTTTGTGACGTCGGCTCCCAGGAAAATTAAGATAATAAAGTAATCCCTAAGGAAGCCAAGACGACGCATCTATATCATTTTATTAAGATCCATGCCATTGTGCATGTATAAAATCTTTGTTTACATGTTCTCAAGCAGCAAGAAATTAGCTGATTGAAAATCTCTCTCTCTCTCTCTCTCTCTCTCTCTCTCTCTCTCTCTCTCTCTCTCTCTCTCTCTCTCTCTCTCGTCATTCAAGTAAGCATTCCTAACCTAAGTGTACGTGACCCTCTTCAAAGAAAGAACGGCCGACACTAGGCTAATTAATTGAATACAATAAACCAAATAAAAGAAACACCTCTGTCCCACAATAGATGAGGACAAGTTAAGAGTAATTACAATACAGTGATAAACTGTCGGTCACAAGTGAGGCCTGCTATCCAGACCGAAGCAAACAGTAGTTTTCACCCTCTGAAAGAAGAAGGGGCCAGCACTGGGGCCGGTACTGGGACCAGCCACTCACGAGGATCTTTAAAGAAAAAAAAAAAAACCCAAATTCACTTTATTCCACAGTGCCAATAATTTGCAGCATTGTCATCACTTGAATAGCTTACTTCTTCTCTCTCTCTCTCTCTCTCTCTCTCTCTCTCTCTCTTTTACCTTCCCTTCTCTCTCATTCGATTGTTGCACTCTGCAGGGGTGTAGAGTGCCTTTCCTCCCATATAGCCTAGTTGGACTCCAGTAGAGGGTCCCTAGGAACACATTGGCACCATAGTGCCACTAAAGAAAACAAAGGGAACACAGAAGAGAAAGTTCTTCTGAACCTAACCTGCACCAGTGCCTAGGGATACTGAGTGCCACCAGTGTGACCTGTACACGGCACACACCAAACTACAGTGCCACCTTTTGAAAGGGTGCCACGTCATTGAAGAGACACTCGCTGCCCAAGTACGCCCAGTCGACCCGGTTAGACGCCCTTCCCTACCTGAACCATGGCAGCAGAGCATTATAAAACCTTCCTGGGGCTGGGGACGGCGGCAGGTCTCACCGGCTCGGAACTTACTACCTGGGTCAAGGAGCAAGTGGACGACTTGGCCAAGCGGGAGAAGGAAGAAAGACTCGAGCAGAGGAAGTATGAAGAAGAACGAAGGGTGTATGAAGCCGAGCAAAGGCAATATGAAGAGGAAAGAGAAGAAAGAAGGAGACAGCATGAGTTAGCCTGCAAGGAAACTGAGTTAGCCCTAAAGGAGAAGGAGCTCGAGCTTGAGAGAGCGAAAATGGAGAATGCAGAAGCTATGGCTAGCCATCAAGCCGCCAGTCCTACACCTGCTGCATCAAACGCTCCAATTTCGAGCATCAATTCCCTAGTCCCCAAGTGGGCTGAGGACGAGCCAGAAGCATGGCTGGAGGAGATCGAGGCTCTTTTCGATAACTACAGCACCACGGAGACGGAGAGAGCCTTAATACTAGCCAAGCATATGGAGGAAAAGCAAGGCAGCGCCGCTCACTGGAGAAGAGCCAGAGAGGTAACATGGCGGAAGTTCGTAGAGTCATTACAAAGGCCTACGAGATAACCCCAGAAAAATGGAGACAAAGGTTCCGAGGTCTTGCCAAGGAAGTCGGCTGGTCTTGGACAGAATGGGCATGTCACAAAACCCAGTCGGTACGCGCTGGTTCGACTCCTTGGCCTGCACGATGTTTGAGGATCTTTCAATCGGACCATGCTAGAAGACCTCTTCCAATGTGTGCCAGGGCCCCTTGCTGTATATCTTAACGATAAACAGCCCTCCACACTTATGGAAGCTTGTCGCATGGCTGATTCGTGGGAAACCTTCAATCAGTCACATAGCACCTCTCAGAAGCGAATCATCCCTCCGGCCTACCTCTCGAACTCCACTCGCCCGAATAATGGACTGCCTAGCAAGACCCTGTGCAACTATTGCAAGAAGGGGGGCCACGCTGAAGCTGAGTGCCGATACAAACTCGGCACTAATAAGCAGCCTAACCCTACCAGCCAGAACTCCGCTCCCAATTCATCCGCTCAGCCCTCTCCTCCAACAGTTACTGCAGGCCACCGAGCCCATCCAAAAGGCCCGTGCAGATCCTGTGGGGCTGCTAGCCACTACAATGCTGGATCTCCGGCCTGTCCACATCATGTCCCCACCACCAAATTTGTCAACCTAATCAGCACTCCATTCTCTGCTGCTGGTCCGCACCGGATCCTTTACCCCGAGAGACTGGAAACCCAGTTCATCTCGGTGGCCCCTCTTCAGAGCACTAGCCTGCCCGTGACCCTTCCGGTCACAGTAGACACTGCGGCAGATATTAGCCTGATCGCCAGGGCCCAAGTGCCAGCCGGTGCTGTGGTTGACGAAGAAACGCGGTGGGAAATGAAGTGGATAGAGGGCCACACCATCACCGTTCCCACGGTCCAACTCCAGGTTACGACGCCTTGGGGTACGCTACCCCACCGCCTTGGCGTGGTAGGTGGAATTCGGCCCGGAGTGGTCTTCTTGTTGGGTCGGGATCTTCTCTGCGGAAGCCCGTTACCAACGCCACTTCGCAGCCGCGTTACCTCCTCCACAGAGGCCACATGTAAAACTCTCAATAATGACAAACCTCCACCGTCCGCCCACCAAAGTGGTCCGCGGAAGGGGCATAAACCAAATTATTTCAGGCCTAGCCCTCTCCAATCGCGAAGGGCTGGCCCACCAAGAGGTCCTCCCCCTCCGCGAAGAGAGATTCAGGAGGAGCAGTACCGCTGCAGGACGTGCAAGCGGGCAGACCACTCCACCAATTGGGAGGGCTGCCCAAGCAAGCAACGCCCAGCGGACGCCCCCGAACAAAACTCTAGGAGAGGCTATGATCTCCCGCTGGGGCAGGAATCTCTGCCGCAGCCAACCACAAGTCGTCCGCGAGGTATTGCACCTCCGGACCCCTCATCAGGCATACCTGACCCTCAACTGCTGCCAGTGCCACTTGCGAGCACTGAGCAGTGCCAGACTCCATCCGTCCCGGACGTTGAGCTACCAATGGAAAAGGCCCCTATGCCGGGTCTAATTCATGAGGCGAATCCTCCTCCGGGAGATTTAGGATTCCCCATGCAGCTGATCATTGCGACTGGAGAGCCTCCAGCACCCGAACCTTCTTCTTTGCAAAATTTGATTCCAGGGGAGGAACCCCTGGAGGATCGAAATGGTACCCCTTCCTTGGAAGACCAGGAACTGGCATCCTCAGATGCGGAAGTTGAGATCGCTCTCGCTCCGGTTGTCGCAGCAGCCAGAGTAGGGAGTCCTCCTGCAGCTTTTGCAGTTGCCCCTGACTTCGCGCCCGCTAGCCCTTCTGGCCTGTCCCCGGAGTCGGTGCTTTCATCACCTGCTAGGCCAGCTACTGATAGGCCTTGGAGGAACCCGAAGAAGAAGAAGAAGGGGCGGAAGAGAGCCCAGTAGTTGCCGAGCTATACGCTCATCCTGGCACTAGTGCCCTCTCGGCACAGTGCCCTAACATCTAAGAGTGATCCTGGCCCCTTGCCCAGAGAAGGTAGCCAGTGTGATCTCTTCCTTTTATTTGTACCTAGCCTAGGCCACCTTAAAGTACGGTACATCAATTTAGTAGCCTTGTTCTTTCCACTTACCACCGAGCCGCAGTAATCATGTAAGTAGCCTAACTAATTTCAGTAATCTTAACTATTGTGAATCGAGCCACGATGCTCGTGACACGCTTGGCCTAAGACCTCAGTGAGGCACCCATTTATCATATGAGGCAACCTCATGAATTAACTAGTAAATTTTAATTGTATTAAACATAAACCATGTTGTAATTTAGTTAGAATATTAACTCTTATGTTGGTGCTACGGTCGGGTTAGGATAGGTTAGGCTAGGGAATATCATAGAATGTACCACTAGGCTAGGTCTAAAACACATCATGATTGTAGGAGGTAGCCTATAATAACCGTGAGCACCTTCTAGTACTATTAGAATTAGGTAAAGTAGTGAATATAGCTCGTATCCTATCTAGGGTTTGGTAGTTCTGTAGCTAGGTAGGCTAACCAGGACTAATCTGCTCAGGGGAAGGAGAGTAACCTACGAGAGGCGAACAGCTTGCTTAGTATAGACCTTCACGTCCGAAAAGGGAGTGAAGGCCCTCTTAAAGGGGGGAGCTTTTATAAATATTTACGCTGTTCGCCCTCGAACTTTTAGGGATAGTAGTATCAGCCTGATCAAGACAGGGAAATTGCTTTGTCCCACGCTAGGAGCGTCTTCAGTTCAAACTTTAACGTCCGTTGAAAAGGATAGGTAGCATTTAGCCATTTTTCCCCTATAGGAAAATTCCCATATCAGCCTTAAAAATAGGTGGTCCTAAGGTCCTTTTTCCTTTCTACCTGTCTCATGGCGAATGTTTTGAAAACAAGAACGTGGACACCTGGTGTGACTGTCCTGACCTAGGCCGGTCAGGGAACGACAGAGAGAAACTAGCCGCCGTCTCGGGCAGACGTCTGGAAGGTGGCCCTGTCCCTTTCTTTTCTATTATTCTATTAATGAAGTGAAGAAGCAATTGCGAAGCCCTCTCGGCGGTGTTGGTGCGCACAACGTTCGTCCTAAGGTAAAGTAGTTTTTGTTCAAAACTTCGCCCATTCTTTTATCTTTTTCTGTATTTCGCATTTCTTTTGTTTCCTCCTTCATCCCCACTTACTGTATATGTGTTTACGAAGTCTAGATTAAGCCTAATTATTAAATTGTTAGCTTCAACCCCGTTATTCCAGTAAAATACCTAGGATTTAGGTAAGCAAAATCAGGTTAAATCTCGATGCTTTTGTATGCCTCGCGTCCGAATGTTTGGAAGAACGTTGCGTTTAAAATCAAATTCATCTCAAATATTTTTGTTAAGGTTAATTACCCTTAACTGGCAACCTTTGGCTAATTAACGACTGTCTTTGGGGTTAACTTTTGGCTTCAAGTGGCAGGTTACGTGTAATCTTGGTTTGCAGGGCCGTAAAAATTACGTAAATTGAATAATACATGATCAACCAAGACCCTCACATGTAACAATATATATATATATATATATATATATATATATATATATATATATATATATATATATATATATATATATATATATATATACATAAATTTCTGACTCACGTCGGGATCGAACCCAGGTCTTTCAGGTGGAAGGCAAGGGCGCTATCCACTAGGCCATACAAGTCTAAAAGAAGTTGGAACATGAGAGCAACTGCACCCAAGGAATTACCTGGGCAAGCTAACTGTTTGCATACCAGCGAGTTTTCCCAACTTCCCGACTCAGCAATGACCCAATAGACAGCATTTCATTAGAATTATCCCTTCTGAGTACTAAGATAGTCAGAAATTTATTTCTGTTCCATGCGTGATTGTGTGTTGATTGTTTCTATATATATATATATATATATATATATATATATATATATATATATATATATATATATATATATATATATATATAATTATAAAGCCACTCCAACATCTTCTAGAAACATAACAGACACCTCACACGTCTCGACTGTCAACCTAACACCACAACGACTCCTCGCTGCTGGGAGAAAAGGGCGCTGGTGACTGGTACAATACATGTACATACGCTACCGTGGCCTAAGCGATGACAGGCAGGGCAGCCGATAGAGACTACAGAATCTACCCCAAAGCCAAATCAAAGTCCTTCAAAAAGAAGGCATCGTGCTTACCTCATACAAATGGGAAAAAAGCACGTTAAAAGAAAAAAGAAAAGATTGATAGATAGTTAGATAGATAGAAAAATAAGGTAAATAACTGTACATGTATAAAGATAAGCAAATAATCGACTAAATAGATATATTTTCAGTGTCAACGGGAGCTGCAGCCCTGCAAAGTCAGCGTTCAAAGACCACGCATACCTTTGAAGTTTGTAATCCGTATTACCGCCACACTTGATCCGCATTAATCCAGGGATCAGCGCCATATGCTTTCAGAGGCTCAAACATGTGATAAGTCCCGTTGATTTTGACGGATGGATTTATGGTTATATTCGACGTATTTGTTTTGTAGCTCTTTGATCGAGTGAACGTATTTTTGACTCTTCTGGGCCAGTTTTAGGACATTGTTATTATTATTATTATTATTTAAAAAAACATTATAATTTAGAGATTTTCAGTAGGGTTGAAAATAGGTGTTTTTTTTGGAGCTGAATGGTAATTTTAATTAGATTTTTGTTTGTTGATAGAGATTCAAACTCACTTTGATGTTTTTGAAGTCAGAATTTACGCACTCCCACCGTACCCAGGCAGAAATAAAAACACAAATTATTCGTAATATTTTATATATATATATATATATATATATATATATATATATATATTATATATATATATATATATATATATATATATATATATATATATATATACTGTATATATACATATATATTATATATTTATTTATATATATATATATATATATATATATATATATATATATATATATATATATATATATATATATATATATATGTATATATGTGTATATATATATATATATATATATATATATATATATATATATATATATATATACATACATACATACATACATACATACATACATACATACATACATACACACGCACGCAGTTTAATAATATTTATATTTTTCGCGTCTATGTTTGATATAACGAATTTCCTATATTTTCAAGCCTCGTCAGTGAGTCCCATTTCCGGTTCTAAATGCCTGGAAAGAATCCATATCTCCTTTTGAATGTTAAACTCTATGAGAAGCTTTTAACCTTATTTAAAAAGTAAACGCTCTACACAGGCCCTAATACCCTCTACCCTAAAAGGTGGCAAGTTTCCCAAGACAAATACTTATATCTCTTAACTGGCGTAAGCGTAACTTATCGCTGACGAGTGCGCCAAAGAGATAATCTCTCTTAGCCATAAATATCTTCCCCGTAAGAGATTTTAAAGTTTTGAGAGAGCTTTCTGTAATCTACATTTTCGTTCGTGATGAAGAGTTCATATTTATGACAGTACGAGGTGGGCGTAAACATCTTAATTTGCTGGATTATGAGGGCGTCTTTTAAGACAAGTAACGGTTCTTTTAGGATAAAAATTCTTGTGTGATGATTATTTCATTGTAAACAATTTGCGTAATGATTCTTATAGGATAAAAGATTTGTGTAAAGATTCTCATAGAATAGAAAATTTGTGTAGTAGGTCTTATATGTTAAAGAATTTGTGCAATGATTCTTGCAGGATAGAAAATACGGGTAATGATTCATGTAGGGTAAGAATTTTTATTAATGATTCTTTTAGGATACCAAAATTTGTGTAGTGATTCATGAATTTGTTCCCTTTCATTTTTTAAAGTAAAAAATAGTTAAAAGAGAATTATTGTAGCCCTAAGACTTTAGCTGGTGGCAGTATCTCTTTCAGACATTCTGAAACATATTTGGTGCATTTCTTTTAAATGAGAATCATGAGAAGAGTCATGAGAATCATAATAACTTACCCCGAAGGGGAATAGTGCAGCCAGTGCACCTCACGTGGTACACTGTAGGCATTACTTAAGGATCTTTGCAGCGTGCCTTCGGCCCCTAGCTTCAACCGCTTTCATTCCCTTAACTGTACCTCCTTTCATATTCTTTCTTCCATCATACTTTCCACCCTCTCCTTACAATTAATCATAGCGCAACTGCGAGGTTTTCCTCCTGTTACAACTTTCAAACCTTTTTACTGTCAATTTCCTTTTCAGCGCTGAATGACCTCATAGGTCCCAGCGCTTGGCCTTTGGCCTAAATTCTATATTCTATTCTCCTTCTAATAACTTACGCAGTTACAGCGATGTTTCACAGGCTCGGCGTTGGATGCTTATTCTCTCTCTCTCTCTCTCTCTCTCTCTCTCTCTCTCTCTCTCTCTCTCTCTCTCTCTCTCTCTCTCCGGGGAGCTGGTAGCTGTACGTCTTTCAAACATTCTGAAACTTGTTTTTTTTAGTTTTTGTAAAAGAAATCTATTGTGCCGGCTTTGTCTGTCCGTCCGCACTTTTTTCTGTCCGCCCTCACATCTTAAAAACCACTGAGGCTAGAGGGCTGCAAATTAGTATGTTGATCATCCGCCCTCAAATCATCAAACATAGCAAATTGTAGCCCTCTAGCCTCGGTAGTTTTTATTTTATTTAAGGTTAAAGTTAGCCATGATCGTGCTTTCTGGCAACGATATAAGATAGGCCACCACCGGTCCGTGGTTACAGTTCCATGGACCACGGCTCATACAGCATTATACCGAGACCACCGAAAGATAGCTCTGTTTTCTGTAGCGGCTGCACAGAAAACTCCATTGCGCCGAAGAAGCTTCGGTTCATTTTTTAGTTGTTTTTCATTTCCCTTAAATGTAAATCATTACAATCATAATTGTTTTTGGCCCATTTCGGAGGTTAACTTGCTTTCATCCTTCCACCTGTATCCCCTGCCTTGTGTGCAATACAGTGGTCCTGCCTTGTGCAATACAGTTAGCAGCGTCTCTTCTGCCTCCTGTGCGTCAATGTACCTGCTGCATTTTATTTTTCTTCCATTCCCTCAAATCTCTTCCTACTTGGCTGTCCAACACCTCTATCTTTACTATACTCGGATTTTTGCTTCTTGTAAGGATAAATCTTTCTGGCTAGGCCAATGAGAGTCTGGGCAACAACAACAAGAACAACAGCAATAATAATAATAATAATAATAATAATAATAATAATAATAATAATAATAATAATAATAATATTTTCTCTTGGGTTTGATCATTCATGCTCTGAAGTTGTGACATGTAATACAAAGCACGAATGATGAAACCCACGAGAAAAAATATTATTATTATTATTATTATTATTATTATTATTATTATTATTATTATTATTATTATTATTATTATTATTATTATACGAAGATTGTGCTCTCGAGAGTCAGTTGCGTTTAGCATTAATCTTCCATTTCTGAACTCTGGAACCCTCCTTATCCTCTGTTTCTCCATTCATGCAAGAGAAAAATTGACAGCCACTATTCATTTTTTTAATCGCGTCTCAGTTTCCTCTAATGAGGGGAAACAGTTGAAAATGATTACTGCTCAACAAAGACGAACTTCTTAACGAGGTTAGTTTTTCGTTAATGAGGTAAAAGTTATTTGTCTTCTTACTCCTTAATTGGTTCCCTTCTTGAAGGATGATGGCTGAAAATAAAAAAGGAAGCAAGGAAACAAGAATAAAGAAGGAACTAAGGAAACAGGACCAATAATGGATTTCATGCCTCTCGAAAGGAGCAAACCGTATTTGTTATTCAAATCCCCCATTAGGTTTCTTTATTCGACGAAAGGAAATTTAAATGAACACTACTGGATTAAAGATACACGGCCGTTCTGCCTCGCTGAATTCTAAACTGTAACACGAACCTTCTCTCCTGTTACAGTAGGCTTTCAAGCAGAATATGTATAGATTCTCTCTTTATTTATTCTCGCTCAGATAGAGGATTTCATCTCAGGCTTTGATATAACGATAAAGTTATCCATAATTCTTCATGAAAGCACAAACAAGCAAGGTAAAAGTGACAAACACACAGAGGAAATTCTGACAAACACAAATTCTTCATTCTTCATGAAAGCACAAACAAGCAGTGTAAGCGTGACAGACACACAGGAAAATTCTTCTCACAAATTCTTCATGAAAGCACAAACAGGTAACGGGGAAATTCTTCCTTAATTCTTCATGAAAGTGACAAACGCACAGGTTAATTCTTCCCACTAATTCTTCATGAAAGCACAAAGAAGCAAGGTATGAGTGACAAACACACAGGGAAATTCTTCCCACAAATTCTTCATGAAAGCACAAACAAGCAAGGTAAGAGTGACAAACACACAGGAAAATTCTTCTCACAAGTTCTTCATGAAAGCACAAACACAAATTCTTCAAGCACAAACAAGCAAAGGTAGCGTGACAAACAAACAGGGAAATTCTTCCCACAAGTTCTTCATGAAAGCACAAACAAGCAGTGTAAGCGTGACAGACACACAGGAAAATTCTTCTCACAAATTCTTCATGAAAGCACAAACAGGTAAGTTAAGAGTGACAAACACACAGGGAAATTCTTCCCACAAATTCTTCATGAAAGCACAAACAAGCAAGGTAAGAGTGACAAACACACAGGGAAATTCTTCTCACAAATTCTTCATGAAAGCACAAACAGGCAAGTTAAGAGTGACAAACACACAGGGAAAATCTTCCAGGACTTTGTCAGTTTGAGGATTAAAGAGCAAGGACTGAAATAAGTCGTAAAAACAAGCTAATACATAAAGATAGGCAAAAACGTACCTCAAATGCAAATTTATTGCATTCCACTTAACTTAAGTAAGCTGCTTTGCAGTTCATTCATCACCAGCTAACACATATTTATAGATGTTCATTAAAGAAAACAAATGATAGTCGAGACAAAGAGAAGGAAGTCCATTCTTAATGAAAATTGTTCAAGAAAGTCATAAACTAAGTAAAAATATTCGCTGGAAGTTATGAATAGGTGTCAACTAGTATTCAAGTAAAAGAGCTTCTTTTCCGATCAGTTAATGTGGATTATTGCAATTCGAACATTTATTTTATAAAAGCTTTCATAAAATTTTAAAGCCAAATAAAGGACTGAACTGGAAATTATCATAGATGACTGGGAAGATTCCATGGGGGTCATACGTGGTTTCCTGAACTGAATTCCTTTTGTCAACCCTTCGGATTGTGGTTAATTTAAGTTCGGTAAAAACACTTTGCGTCTTTTTATTAGTACCCATAACGAAGGTATGACCAAATATCCTCATTCTATTTGCCTGTACTTTGA
>NC_089787.1:35615623-35620623 GCF_040412425.1 Macrobrachium rosenbergii | reverse complement strand
CACCCAAGATTTTTCGACGCAATCGAGTTTTCTGTACATCGTATAATCAAGGCCACCGAAAATAGATCTTATCTTTTGGTGGTCTAGGTATAATGCTCTGTGAGCCGCGGCCCATGAAACTTTAACCACGGTGGTGGCCTATCCTATATCGTTGCCAGAGGCATGATTATGGCTAAATTAAAATTAAATAAAATAAAAACTACTGAGGCTAGAGGGCTGTAAATTGGTATGTTTGATGATTGGAGGGTGGATGATCAACTCACCAATTTGCAGCCCTCTAGCCTCAGTAGTTTTTAAGATCTGAGGGCGGACAGATAAAATGCGGACGGACAGACAGAACCATCTCAATAGTTTTCTTTGACAGAAAACTAAAGATGGGATTTGCCAGTTCGTCAAAACAGGGACGAATTATTCAAGCAGGAGTTGCCGACTCTCTTCCGAAATATTCGACGGTATTTCAGGGAATCAGATTAATGGTGCTGTTTCATTCGTAATGTCCCCATATCATCTCACACCTTTTACTCATTTCCGAAGCAAAATAGAAGTTGAGTGAAGAGTTGAGAACCAAACTATTTTTGAAACGAAAAAGGCTTAAAGCGATTGACTGTCGGGTTCACAATTCCTCCGGAATATCTTCTGTGAACGCTACGCCAGACAAAGGGAAAATAGTGTTAAATCGCTTTAACAGAGGAATGGTTTTCCACAAGTTATTTCCCAAAAGAATGAAGGAAACTTTGTTCCAGTAACAGGAAGATATGGTGGTTGCCTGTGTATGCATGCATACATACATACATACATACACACACACACACACATATACATATATATATATATATATATATATATATATATATATATATATATATATATATATATATATATATATATATATATATATATATATATATTTAAATAGATTACATGAGAAGATAGTTGACTAAGTCTCATAGTAGCTCTTTGGAAGGATTTTATTTATATTTATTTATATTTTTTCCTATTCATAATTTTTTTTCCATTTTTTTTTTACCTGTTCTTTGTCTGTTTGTGAGGTCATTGAAGCTGGCGGTATTCAGAGGTAAACCGGCCACTCGTTTTATTGAAATGTTTACAAATTTTATGTGACCCTTTTTTTATTTTTTTATTTTTTTAACGGAACATCACCTGTTTACCTTTCATGATTTTACGACAAATGTTTTGGGTGGGATTTATGTTCTCTGGCTCGTTCAACTAATATTCATAGCATAACAATACTGCCCTAAAATGGAAGACTGCAATACTTGCAAAAATAGAAAATCGAGAAAAATGGTAGATACTGCAGTTTTCCCTTGCCTTACTACTGATTTTGCAGTTAATGCAAATGGGACCCCCTTAAATACTCGTGGAAATCTTTGAAGAACCATTCTGAAACTGCAGTAACTTGTGTATTTTGTGTTTCACGAGTTCAGTAGTTGGCATATCTCAGTTTCGAAAATTTTGCAGATACTGCAGTTTTCCATTTTAGGGCAGAGTAAGCACAAGCCCTTGAAGGCTAAGAGTAGATTTAGAAAACAGAAGAAAGGTCTCTTTTTTTTTTTTATCTGGGAAAGAAAAAACTCAGTTCTAATGTTGTGCAGTATTACTGAGTTTTGTTTATCAACATCGCTGCGAAAAGTTACGTTTTGTTGGTAGTAACATTAAACAAATGTGCTCTCGTTCTCTCAGAGAGAATCTCGTCTCTGATATCTTTCACAAACTGACAGTGAATCTTAGAGATCTGTTCCTGTAGAAATCAGAAATAATGCAGCGTTGTCAGGTAGCGCATAGTCGATTATAACTGCCACGAGCAAAGCTTTGTTGAGGTAAGCAGACTTGCTGCTAGATGATGCATATAGCCCCTTGCCTCTTTCCTCTCTCATTATGAGTCACTGTCAGACACACACACACACACATCTAAATCTTGAAGAATGTTGCAGTATTCCAAGCACATGTTTTTCATCAAGATAAACGCAGACAAATAACAAAAAAAAAAAAAAAAAAAAAAAAAAACACCTCAGAAAAATGTACTTATCACTGAAAAGATTTTCACCATTCCATGATTTTGTAGTATAAAAGACCTATTAGAAAATGCTTCCAAACAGAATTCCCAGGAAAGAAGAAGGAAAAAATAAGTAAATTAATGTTGTTTGCTACGTCTCTGAACAGATGAAACAGCGTCCTTGTACCCTCTGAATTAGTGAGTCCTTGGAGAATCCTCCGCTCCTTGTTTTGCTTTGAGTTTATAAAAGAATTATTGCTTTGCGAAAGATGGTCCTTGGGGTCAGAGGTCGCCTGAGATTTCCAGAGTATTTCCTGTAATGTTCTGGTTGAAATTATTAGCTCTTTATTTCTTTGGCTACCTCTGCAGTTCCTCGGGTTCGTCTTGTAACAACGACTTTGAATTATTTTTGATCTTGTTTTATTTTTGTACAGTGTGTACAAGCTCACACACACACACACACACACACACACACACCCGTAGGAGGGTAGTGATGTCAGTGCACCCCGTGGTGCACTGTAGGTATTATTTAAGGGTCTATGCAGCGTCCCTTCTGCCCCTAGCTGCAACCCCCTTTCATTCCTTTTACTGTACCTCCATTCATATTCTCTTTCTTCCAACTTGCTATTCAACCTCTCTTAACAATTGTTTCATAGTGCAACTTGAGGATTTTCCTCCAGTTACACTTTACAAACCTTTACACTCCCAATTTCCGTTTCAGCACTGAATGACCTCATAGGTCCCAGCGCTAGGCCTTTGGCCTAAATAATATATTCCATTCCACACAAACACGATTACATATTCATCATACGTCAGTTATCCGCGTTAGAAGGGCTGTATGTGTCTGTATGTTGGTACGCGTTTGTGTACATGTGTGTAAGTGATATTTGAAAATATATAGATAGGAATTAATATACTTGTACATGGATGAAACAAGCCACCATACCTAAACGAAAATGTACAAGCTCAGTGACTTACATAAAATACAGCGGATTTTTTTTTTTATTGCAGCCAGGCACCTTGGTGCCTCTGGGCCTGTCTTTTCAGAGAGAGAGAGAGAGAGAGAGAGAGAGAGAGAGAGAGAGAGAGAGAGAGAGAGAGAGAGTAAATCTTCGTAGTACCATATACTACACAGATAAGGAAGGTCCCTTCTTCTTCTTCTTCTTCTTCTTCTTCTTCTTCTTCTTCTTCTTCTTCTTCTTCTTCTTCTTCTTCTCGCATTCGTTGTCCCTTTTCTCCTAGATTATGAGTGATACGGAGGAACGTTTGTTATAACGGGCTGTTCTTCATGCATGCTAATGAGGCAATGGCAGATATGCTTAAATGGAGATAATAATAAGAAGACGGTCTGGTTGCCGCTGGGTGAATATTTTTGAACTTTTCTTTCATTATCTTGAACCTGAACGTCATTGCCTTTTCTTCTCTCCTTTAAACTCTCTGGCAGAAGTTATGTTTTATTCACTAGGTATCTCTGAACGATCTCTTCTTTTTTCGATGAAACTGTTTGAACTGTATTTATTTATTTATTTTTTTGTTTATTTGAAATTCTAACCAATTTCATTTCAGAAATTCATAGATTGTATAATTCTCCCCCTGAATTCTTTGATATGTTAACTCTTCTCCCTTGAAATTCTCCGTAATGGATGTGTTTGCGTCTGAAAGTCATATGTAATGTTTACATTTTCCTGAAATGCTTTGAAATGCCTACTTTTTTTTCACCTTTCCAGTCTTGAGACTTTCAGATTTCTTTCTGACATTTTTGGGAATATATTTAATTCTTTTAGATAATATTATTCTCTGGTATGTTTTAGTTTTCTGTAAAATAAAAAACTATTGAGATGGCTTTGTCTGTCCGTCCGCACTTAATTCTGTCCGCACTTTTTCTGTCCGCCCTCAGATCTTTAAAACTACCCAGGCTACAGGGCTGCAAATTGGTGTGTTGGTCACCCACCCTCCAATCATCAAACATACCAAATTGCAGCCCTTTAACCTCTGTAGTTTTTATTTTATTTAAGGTTAAAGTTAGCCGTAATCGTACTTCTGGCAACAATATAGTGTAGGCCACCACCGGACCGTGGTTAAAGTTTCATGGGCCGCGGCTCATACAGCATTATACCGAGAACACCGAAAGACATTTATTTTCGATGGCCTTGATTATACGCTGCAGAAGCTGTACAGAAATCTCGATTGCGCTGAAGAAACTTCGGCGCATTTTTTACATGATTCTTCCTGAAAATATTTTGATTATTTCACAGTTTATTTTATTAAATGTCTTTTATATACTCTGAAATTACTTTAGATTCCTATTATAGTCCTGATATTGAGAGTTCTGGATTGTCTCGTAAGATTCATGGGCATATTTATGTGACTTTCAGAAATTTTTGGCAGGTTTATTTTTCTGATCTTTTTTCAGTTTTTAGTTTTCTGTAAAAGAAAACCATTGTGCCAGCTTTGTCTGTCCGTCCGAACTTTACTTTGTCCGCACTTTTTTCTGTCCGCACTTTTTCTGTCCGCCCTCAGATCTTAATAATTACTAAGGCTAGAGGACTTCAAATTGGTATGTTGATTATCCACCTGTGACAAATTGCAGCCCTCTAGCCTCAGCAGTTTTTTTGTTTTATTTAAGGTTAAGGTTAGCCATAATCGTGCTTCTGGCAACACAACATCACAGGCCACCACGGACAGCAGAGTGTTTCATGGGCCGCGGCTCATACAGCATTATACCAAGACTACCGAAAGATAGATCTATTTTCGGTGGTCTTGACTCTACGCTGTACAAAAACACGATTGCGTCGTAGAAACTGTTTTTAAATTGTTTTATTTATAATTTATTTAAAATGCTCTTTTTTTTCTCTCTGTCTCAGAAATTCTGCCACTGAAATTCTTAACATGTTTATTTCACTTTAAATTTAGGTCACCCTCAAGAGTAAAATGAAGCATTTTATCCTTTTTGTAATTAATACAGACAATTAAATAACTGTAGTTT
>NC_089787.1:35608123-35613123 GCF_040412425.1 Macrobrachium rosenbergii | reverse complement strand
CAATATCTTACTAGGGTCATGGTGAGGTTCTTTGGCAGTGATGCTTTGATTATACGAGCTAGAAATTTCATTGTACTCACGTAAAGAAGAAATGATGTACTTTTTGTGAAATTTTAAAAAAAAGTAAGACGAGAAACCCCGAACCATTTTACTGTGGTTTAATTTTGAAGGCACTTCCGATTTTCTAACCTTCTTTTATTTGACCATTTTATAAGTTTTCTGTAAAAGAAAACTATTGTACCGGCTTTGTCTGTCCGTCCGCACTTTTTCTGTCCGCCCTCTGATCTTAAAAACTACTGAGGCTAGAGGGCTGCAAATTTGCATGTTAATCATCCACCCTCCAATCATCAAACATAACAAATTGCAGCCCTGCAGCCCCAGCAGTTTTTATTTTATTTAAGGTTAAAGTTAGCTATGATCGTGCGTCTGGCAACGATATAGGACAGGCCACCACCGGGCCGTGGCTGAAAGTTTCATGGGCCGCGGCTCATGCAACATTATACCGAGACCACCGAAAGGTAGATCTATTTTCGATGGCCTTGATTATACGCTGTACAGAAAACTCGATTTCTTCGGCGCATTTTTTACCTGTTTTTTCACACCTTCACACAGGTTCCTAGACACTATCCCCGGCTGAGATGTTAAGTCTAAACCTCATTTTGACAATTCCAAAGTCATTCCTGTAGGTTGATGTCTCACCAGCCAACTTCGCTTTTTGGTGGATGTACCAAACAGGCTGAATGCATTGCCTCAAGAATTTCGTACCTTCTTAAAGGTCATAGGTTCCTTGAAGGATGATTCTGAGCCTCACAGGGATGCAAAAAAAAAAAAAAAAAGTTAAGTATATCTTAGTTTAACCAGACCACTGAGCTGATTAACAGCTCTCCTAGGGCTGGCCCGAAGGATTCGACTTATTTTATGTGGCTAAGAACCAATTGGTTACCTAGCAGCGGGACCTACAGCTTATTGTGGAATCCGAACCACATCGTAGCGAGAAATGAATTTCTATCACCAGAAATAAAATCCTCTTATTCTTCACTGGCCGGTCGGAAATTCGAACTCGCGGCCAACAGAATGGTAGCTGAGAACGGAACCCGCTCGCCCAACGAGGAACCACAGAAATGCAAAGACATATATTTCTTTCTCCCCAGAGGTGTGGTGAATAGCTGCTGGCTTACAGACGGTGAAAGGTCGTGTTTAAAAAAGGTCACTATTGCCGATTGCGTGACCCTAGCCTCTTTCCTGTCTGGGCGTAAAGGTACTTCTTACAGGCTTTCAGAAGGGCTGGCGCCTCCAGTGAGGGTTGGTAGACTGATCGCCTATGACATTTTAATCGAACCACTCTTGATTCTTCATGTACGTTGTAAAGTCACTGCCAAATTATAAAGCAATAATATTGTTGAATTCAGCAGCAGCTACCCTAAACCATTATTCACCAGTCATCGCACTGATTGATTTACAATTAGGTTATAAAGGGAGCGTTTTGGTTTCTCTTGAACTCTGGAAAGCCAAGTTACAGGAACTCCACCAGTTGATTGCTTTCCATACAGACGTAAGTATTAGCTGATCAGCTGTTTTCATCGTCCCTTTTTTCTATATATATTTAAATATTCAAGTTTGTGTGTGTTTTTTTTTATTTGCCGTTCATGTTTTTGTATATAACTGTATTCCTTGTAATCTCGCGTAAATATGTGAAAAAATTTTAAAATTGTAAAAATGCTTAATCCAGTTATTGGATACAAGTATTTTATACTTGCATCCAGTAACCAAGATCCTCCGGGAAGTTATAGGTAATCGTGAAAAGACTTAATACCTGAGTGTTATCCACATTACTTTATTTCACTTTTGATGCTGTGAAATCCTCGGAATTTTTTTTAAAGAAGTTAAAGCCTAGGCCAAGTCAGTATATCTGGGACTTGACCAATTCGGTGGTGGTCCAGTTTCCGCAGTGTAGAGTCTATAAAGTTTTCTTGAACTTGCCAAAGACTCTTTGTAGCATGTGAAAGTTTGTTAGGATTTTGTACCTTTGTTGACATGACTTTTCTTCTGCAGATTCATTGGTGATGGCATTTGCTGATGACATTAGTAATTATGTGAGTATTTTAATTGAAGTTACGGAAGTTACTTATCCAGCTGTGCTAGGGCAACCGAGGTCAAATGAACGCCGTTTGTGATTCAGAACACTTTATAAGTTTTTTAGTTTTCTATAAAAGAAAACTACTGTGTCGGATTGGTTTCTCCGTCCGCACTTTGTTCTTTCCGCACTTTTTCTGTCCGCCCTCTGAGCTTAAAAACTCCTGAGGCTAGAGGGCCACAAATTGGTCTGTTGATTATCTACCCTCCAATCGTCAAACATACCAAATTGCAGCCCTCTAGCCTCAGTAGTTTTTATTTTATTTAAGGTAAAAAATTACCCATAATCGTGCTTCTGGCAACGATGTCGGATACGGCACCACAGGGCCGTGGTTAAAGTTCCATGGGCAGCGGCTCATGCCCCATTATACCGAGACCACCGAAAGATAGATCTATTTTCGGTGGCCTTGATTATACGCTGTAGCGGCTGTACAGAAAACACGGTTGCGCCGAAGAAACTTCGGTGCATTTTTTACTTGTTTTTTTTTTATTACTGCAACTCTATGTTTTTTTAATTAATGAAACGCTTGCTGTGGTCCTTTCACAAGTACTAATTCTCACAGTATCGCTCCTGAAATGTATTGTTTGAGAAGCAAATCATTTATTCATCTTTTTACTCAACAAATGGCGTGAAAGACTGACTCTTGGTATTTTAATATTCTTTATAGAATTGTGCATTATTTATGATGTACTTTGTTCCTTCACGCGTTACTTTAGTAAACTCTGCTGTTTCAATATTAGATGAAAGGAGCACCCTTCATGTTTCAAATAACTTTATTCATTTTTGTATTCTTAATATATAGAAACCCCCTTTCCATAATTTTGACTTTTCGGAAGGGTCCACAGATTATAATTCCGAACTCTATAGATGAATTAGTTCGTAAAGTAAACACCCTTCATATAATTATGTACTGAAAGATTTTTTTTATTTATACTTTAGTGGTCACTTTTATACTTTCCTGAACGTCCACAAATTACAAAAGTAAACCTTATTTGAAAATGGTATGGCGAAATTAACATATTTCACATTTTGATATTTTAACTTATCGGCCACTCCCGTTTTTTTCAAATCTTTTCCGAAGTCCCTAGAAATTTTAGCATCGAACCCCAACCGAAAAAAAAAATTATATTTGAGGATCAAATAACGTCTAGGGCAGATTGATTCGCTACGGCGCCTCTGTTAGAGCATGATATCGTAATTAGTATTTTGAAAGGGACCCCGGCTGATGATTTGCATGGAAATGAGTCCATCCCCTTGGCGCTGAAATACTTTGAAAGTCGGCACAAGCAGAGAGAGGATTTTGGGGTCAGCTCTTTGGGGAAAGAAGGATGATTGTTTTCTGAAATCACAATCACATCCTCTCTTGGCCAGTTATATATATTATATATATATATATACATATATATATATATATATACATATATATATATATATATATATATATATATATATATATATATATATATATATATATATATATATATATATATATATATATATATATATATATATATATATATATATATATATATATATATATATATATATATATATATATACACACACACACACACACACACACACATACAACAAATTAAGGGTGGCTTGTGAGAAAATCGGATATATAAATATACATAATACAATACAGTATAAATATGATACAAATTTCCCTGAGAGATTCATCCTGATCTGTTATAATTTATGCGGCCATAAATTAACCCACGCGTAAAGAAATTCGGGTTTAACTACCAGCCAGAATTTAGCTTCATAAACCCGCTTGAAATCGCTACAGATCACACAAGGGTTGCGGAAGGGTTCAGCAGATGATGATGATGATGGATTTAAATAAATCTGCATAATCCACTGATGAAAGGTTTCATTAAAAAAAAATGACAAATAACTTGTATCTCGAATCATATACAGATAATAAACCATCAGGATTTCTCACAGTAATTGAATACAAATTGGCAGAAGCGGATTGGATGTGTTTCTCTTGGGGTCCAACAGATGGCATCAGCTTGCACTTTTAGTTTTCTGTAAACGAAAGCTATTGAGATGGTTATTTGTCGGTCCGCCCTCAGATCTTAAAAACTACAGAGGCTAGGGGCTGCAAATTGCTATGTTGATCATCCACTCTTCAATCATCAAACTTACGAAATTGCAGCCCTCTAGCCTCAGTAGTTTTTATTTTATTTAAGGTTAAGTTTAGCCATGATCCTGCGTCTGGCACCGCTGTATGTGCCGACAACACAGGCCACCACCGGGCCATGATTGAAAGTTTCATGGGTCGAGGCTGAGAGTTTCATGGGCCGTGGTTGAGAGTTTCATACGCAGTACAGAAAAGCTAATTGCGCCGATTAATTTTTGGAGCATTTTTTACTTGTTTACTATTTGGCTTAATTCTTTTAGCTATAGGGGAGGGAATGTTGACCGTAGTTATTGTGACGCATGTTTGTGGAAATTTCACAAATCAATTTCTTCATAACGTTCCCCCATGGTTAAATTTTTTTAAAAATTTAACTCTATTTTCCCTTGTTCATTATGATATTTGGTAATTCTTAAATTTATTTTCTTTATGACATTCCCCCATGTTTAATTTATTTTTATTTTTATTTTTTATTTTCTCTTATTCATTGTATGGTTATTCATCATATTTTCTAATTCTCTAATTAATTTCCTTCATGACATTCCCCCCTGTTAAAATGATTTTATTTTAATTCTTTATTTTCTCTTTATTCATTGTAAGATTATTCATCATATTTCGTAGTTCACAGATTGATTTTCTTCAAGACATTCCCCATGGTTAATTTTTTTATTTTAATTTTTTTGTTTTATTATTCATTATATGATTATCGTCATATTTCGT
>NC_089787.1:35600623-35603123 GCF_040412425.1 Macrobrachium rosenbergii | reverse complement strand
TGGGCTCGTGAAACACTAGTACACAAATTACTGTAGTTTCAGAATGATTCTTCAGTGCTTTCCACGAGTATTTAAGGGCGGGGGTCCCATTTGCAGTATCTGCAAAATCAGTAGTAAGGCAAGGGAGTATCTGCCATTTTTCTCAGTTTTGTATTTTTGCAGATACAGCAGTCTTCCATTTTAGGGCAGAATGTTCATGAAGCTTTGAAACATTATCCGTGATCTACTGCCTTGGAAACGTCATAAAACGTATTTCCTTATTGACTGCAGTTGTGTCTTCTATGACATTACTGACGTCCGTAAGAAAGTCAAAGTTGTTCTTCCCATCGCGGTAAAATAGCAAATATTATTTTTTCGTTTCCATTGACTCCTTAGGTAATGTCATCACTGTCTTAAGTCTGTAGAGGTACTCTCAGTCGTTTATACACAATGAATAAATATACATTTTTATGTGCATCCATATATATAAGAAAAATAAGAAAGATATGAATATATTCTGTCTGGTCCACTGTCCATTTCAGTTCCTTCTCTGCGATCTTCTTCCCTACGTCGTATTTGACAATATCTGCCGTATACCAAATTTCTGTGGATTTTCCAAACACGTAGAATGAGCACCAGTTATTATTATTATTATTATTATTATTATTATTATTATTATTATTATTATTATTATTATTATTATTATTATTATTATTCAATATATAAACCCCTATTCAAATGGAATAAGCCTATCAAGTTTTCTATACAGCGTATAATGCTGTATGAAACTTTCAGCCAAGGCCCATGAAATTCTCAGCCATGGCCCAGTGGTAGCCTGTGCTGTTGGCACCTTTAGCGGTACCAGACGCATGATCATGGCTAACTGTAACCTTAAATAAAATGAAAACTACTGAGGCTAGAGGGCTGCAATTTGGTATGGTTGATGATTGGAGGATGGATGATTAGCATACCAATTTGCAGCCCTCTAGCCTCGGCAGTTTTTAAGATCTGAGGGCGGACAGAAAACGTGCGGACGGACAGACAAAATAGCCATCTCAATAGTTTTCTTTTACAGAAAACTAAAAGGGGAAACAGAGAAAGAAGAGATCTCACATATTAAAAAATAAAAGGGGGAATTACAGTAAGAAGAGATCTCAAAGTCTGGAAAGGGAACTTTCTCCTATGAAGGCAGATCATGGCGTCTGGAACTGACTCCTTCCCATCACCGAACTCCCTTTTTCAGCGTCAGAAGTTTCCCCATTGAGAACCCCTTTTTAAAGATGGCCCTCTCTTTTTTTTTGGGGGGGATGCTTTTAAAAGCTTAAACTTACACTTCATTACCATGAGAAAGGCCTAGGGGCGTCTGCCCTAGACAGCCATCAGGGGCTAATGGGCTTTTTTCGTTCTTCTTTTTATTTCTTTTTTTTTTTTTTTTTTTGCTTCCCTTATGATTTTATGAGGGCCTTTTTTTTTGTTTTCCTTTATTTTTCCTTTTTTTTCTTTTGTAGTCTTGATGTTAAAGTAAAGGATCGATTGGCTTAATTCCCGATACTTGTGAACAAGTAAGGGAAGTATTGCTTAACTGTGTTAGATTTATTATTATTATTATTATTATTATTATTATTATTATTATTATTATTATTATTATTATTATTATTGCTAACAAATTCACAAATCTCGTGAAAAACAGTTTGTGCAATAGTTTATTATATAACTGTGTATTTTTATTACACAGATGTTATTGTTATTATTATTATTATTATTATTATTATTATTATTATTATTATTATTATTATTATTGCTGAGAAATTAACAATCTTGTGAAAGGCAGTTTGCGTAATAATTTATTATATAATTGTGGACTTTTATTACACATTATTATTATTATTATTATTATTATTATTATTATTATTATTATTATTATTATTATTATTATTATTAATTAAACAGATCTCATGAAAAACATTTTGTGGAATAGTTTAGTATATACCTCTGGATTTTTATTACACAGATTATTATTATTATTATTATTATTATTATTATTATTATTATTATTATTATTATTATTATTATTATTATTATTATTATTATTATTATTTGTGTATATTGGTAAGAGACCCTCTTTCAGGCAAGTGCTATTGAAAGAAATTGCTGCATCAGCTGCATTGATCTCGTATAGAAATAAGGAAAAATAGAAGACTGTATGCAAGATCAATGCAGCTGATGCAGCAATTTCTTTCGATAGTATTATTATTATTATTATTATTATTATTATTATTATTATTATTATTATTCAAAATGAGTAAATAGCCTTCAGCAGATTAGACTTTCCTTATGTGGCGGGAAGAAAAATAGAAGAAAATAAATAAAAAAACAATAAATATAAAATCCGAATGGAAACAGTGGCATGTAATGCATTTTTCGAGTCTCTAATAAAGGGTTGATTATGATTATTGATTATTTATTTTATATATTTTATGTATGTTATTATTTTATTTTTATATTAGTAATTTATTATTAG
>NC_089787.1:35578123-35595623 GCF_040412425.1 Macrobrachium rosenbergii | reverse complement strand
ATATATATATATATATATAGAGAGAGAGAGAGAGAGAGAGAGAGAGAGAGAGAGAGAAACATACTTTTTATACACATGTACAAATTAGTAGAAGGTTTGTCACTCCTGTAGTAGCTTTTTCATACAACAAACTTTTTGTTTGACAGATAATTGCTCTCTCTCTCTCTCTCTCTCTCTCTCTCTCTCTCTCTCTCTCTCTCTCTCTCTCTCTCTCTCTCTCTTCATTTTTAAGCATTATTGCCAAAAAATGTGCCAGATCAAATATAAGTAATAAAAGAACTGTAACAGTTTCACCTTCCCAAAATCTCTCTCAGGAACAAAGAATTTAAGTCATTATTAAAACTTTTCTTACAAAAGACTAATAACTTTTCCTCGTCAAAATAAAATAAAAACAATCTCAAAAAAAGAAAGGAGTCTTACTAAGCCTTCTAGAAAAAAAAGTAAAAAAAAAAAAGTAATTAAGTGTGATCAACCTGGAGTCATACAGGTGATATATTTAGATTTCATTTAGAGTCAAGTTTCTTACGGAAACCTCCCTAAATAGCTCGCTGTAATTGTAGTAGGTGTTCGTTCGTTTGTTCACTTATTGACCTGGAAATAGACAAAGAGCGTTTTCAGTTTTACGAAAAATACGTTTCTAAATCAATTATGATTTCAGTCTATTTTTACCACACGCTTACATGGAGAGGGGAGGATTCTAGGCTTAAGGGCGCTAAATTATATAAAAGAAACATGTAATCGGTGTGATATTCCTTGTAACGTTCCTTTTCGTTCGATATATGTTTTTTTTTTAATTGGTGTTCATCTTCAACGTTTTTCTTCCATACAGGAGAGTTTGCTCACCAATCCTTCCGTACTTCTTTCCTTCCGAACCTATTGAAGATTATGCTGCCTCTCTGTGATTTACCTCTTCTCTCAAATACCTCTACGAATCTTTAGTCTACCACCTACCTCTCATTTGATACCATTAACGATTTGGCGTATTTTAATTCAGTACATGTCACTCCACTTCATTAACCCCTTCTACTCCTGGGCTATTCAGGTCTGCCTTTCCACCATCATTAATATTCTACAACTCTTTAAAATATTCACTCCGTCAACTTAAAACTGCATTTTCATTGTGGTTATAGCCCGTAAAAATAAGTCTAATCTAGGACCAGCACTAGGAGCTATTTGCTCAGAAAGCCAGTGGTCTCACTTAAACTAAAGTCTTCTGTCATCTACAACTCTTTATCCCAATCTCAAGTTTGCGTTTTTCCATTTTCCATATACTCACGAGCATTTTTTTTTTGCCACCCATTTTCAGAAAGCCTTTTATGAACAAAGTCTTCTGTCGTGTTACCTTTATCCCAACCTCACACATTTTCCATACACATTTTTACACATTCATGAACACACACACACACACACACACACCTTATTAGCTTTCGACATCGTGATAAATAAGTTGCTTTTCAGTCGCTGCTATAGAACAAGAAAAAATTGATAAAAAAAATCAGAAATAAGTTATAGAGTAAAAAATAAAATCAAAGAAAAATTCATTAAAAATATATATTTTAATAATATCGTCGAAGTCTTGCGTACTCTCGCCAAGCGCGTTTTTCCTTCCTGAGAAGTTTGGCCATTGAAAATCGTGTTTTGAAGAATCTCCTTCTATGGGCAGGTGCTTTTAAAAGACTTACTTACACGTCATTACGGAACCTGATGAGAAGTTGTAGTGATCATAATAAAAGACTAAGATAAATACAATCCACTTTTGTTATCATGAGAAGCAACTTATTGATTTGCAATATTTTTCTTCTATTTTTGTTATGAAAAGAAAAGAGTTGTAGATGAAGATGAGAGAGAGAGAGAGAGAGATACAAGATAGAGAGAGAGAGAGAGAGAGAGAGAAAAATGATGCATCAGCATTCAGGCTAAAGGACTAGTAGACCTGTGCATATGCGAATTATTACTGTTAAATAAACTAATATACAACTTCTGTAAAATAAATTTATAAAAAATAACTGAAACAACAGATTTGAAAATCGGATATTACTTGAAATTTACCTTAACTTTATTAAAAAACTTATATATTTATATCACAAAACTCATCAGTCTACCACAATAACAACGGCAATGCTTCGTTTTCGCTCATTATGGTGCCTAAGACATCTCATCCTATTACTTAACAAAAACAAAAACAAAATTGCAAATAAAGAAGTTGCTTCCCCAAGGCAAGGTTAAACAACAAAATAAAAAGTGCAAGGGGAGGGGGGATATGCCCCCCTGACGCGCGTCTGGTGGAGATGCCTTTTGGTCCTTTTTCATGATAATGACGTGTAAGTCGAAGCTTTTAAAAGCATGGAGGAGGAACCTTCTTTCAAAATACGATATTCAATGGAGAAACTTTTGAGGAAGAAAAACAGGTTTGGGGATATGACGTCAGTCGGTCTTGGATGATGTTATTAAAATTCACTGGTTGTAATGGATTCTTTTGTCTTACTTGTATTTTTTTCTATAACCAACTTGTTTCAGATTTTTAATATCAGATTGGAAAGTTAGCTTCCAGATTGTGCCTTCAATTGGTGTGTGTGTGTGTGTGTTTGTGTGTATGTGTGTAGAGATTAAAAGAATATATATATATATATATATATATATATATATATATATATATATATATATATATATATATATATATATATATATATATATATATTATTTATCACATCATAATTCATATACAATGTATACAAATTATAATATAATATAAAATATATATTTTCTATATATGTTATATATTTTTAGTTGATAATAAGTCCACCGTCCCAGGTCACCAGCAACGGACGAGAATCAGGATACAGTGACACACTAACATACGTGGTTCGACCCCACGGGAGTGGACTTATTATCAACTCTTACTCTCTCCTGCAAGTGTGTGTGTGTCTGTGTATATATATATATATATATATATATATATATATATATATATATATATATATATATATATATATACACACACACATACATACATAAAGTTTCCTTTCTCCTTCACAAACCTTTCTTTTCAATAAACATACTAACTACCGTTTTTTTTTTAAGTCTACTTATATTTGCGAGAAATCTCTTCTGACTGGTAACCTTTCCTTGAATTGTCCACTCGCTTCATAAAGTTTATTGATGTCGTTACCTTTATCTCAAGCCCAATTGCTATCCATTTTCTACGTACAGACAGTGCTCTCTTTAAATTATTTAAGCAATATTCCTACTATTAATAACACACACACACACACCACAACAACAACAACAACAATAACAACAACTGTTCATCTTCTGAAGGCACCATCAGTAAACTTAGTTTCCAAATTGCTATTTCAGTCGAGTCGAAAGACCATGAAACAAGTAAAAAATGCGCCGAAGTTTCTTGGGCGCAATCGAGTTTTCTTTACAGCCGCTACACCGTATAATCAAGGCCACAGAGGTTAGATCTATCTTTCGGTGGTCTCGGTATAATGCTGTATGAGCCGCGGCCCATGAAACTTTAACCGTTGCCCGGTGGCGGCATATCCTATATTGTTACCAGACGCACGATTATGGTTAACTTTAACCTTAAATAAAATAAAAAAAATCTACTAAGGCTAGAAGGCTGCAATTTGGTATGTTTGATGATTGGAGGGTGGATAATCAACATACCAATCTGCAGATATCTAGCCTCGATAGGTTTTAAGATCTGAGGGCGGACAGAAAAAAGTGCGGACAGAAAAAGTTCGGACGGACAGACAAAGCCGGCACCATAGATTTCTTTTAAAGAAAACTAAAAAGGCGGAACCTGTAAAATAGAAAATAAGAAACAATGCAGAGAGAAAGAGAGAATATATTAAAAAATAAAAGTAAATCACAAGAATTCATTACAGCTTATGAATTTTAATAATATCGTCCAGAACCTGCTTTCATTCCCCAAGCGCTTTTTTCTGCCTCAGAAGTTTTTCCATTGAAAATCGTGTTTTGAAAGCAGGTCCCTCTATGGGGGAGATGCTTTTAAAAGCTCAGACTTACACGTCATTACCATGAGAAAGGCCCAAGGCATCTGCACCAGTCACGCATCAGGGGGCTATCCCCCCCCTCTCTCTCTCTCTCCTTCCTTCCACTTTTTGTTTTGTTGTTGAACCTTGGCTTGTGAAAGTATCGTTTTTATTTGCGATTTTTCTCTTTTATTTTTGTTCAGATATTTGATGAGATGTTTTAAGTGATCGTAATAAGAGGTCGAAAGGAATATTGCCATTATTGTTGCATATTAATGCATTTATTTATACAGATATATTAATATACAAGCATACTGATGTATTTAGTTATATAAACATGTACGGTGTGTAATGTTACAAAATTATTTAACATAAAATTAAGTTATCAAATTTTGAAATTTGTAATTTAATTAATTACGTTTTGTATGTTATATAATTCGCGACATTTTATGTGGTAATGGTAAATAATCGCATATCCGCAAATGCCATTTTATTTAACGAAATCTCTCTCTCTCTCTCTCTCTCTCTCTCTCTCTCTCTCTCTCTCTCTCTCTCTCTCTCTCTCTCTCTCTCTCCCCTTTAATTATGTAGTAGCATATATGTTACTTAAAATATGTGCACACGTGTTTATATATATATATATATATATATATATATATATATATATATATATATATATATATACATACATATCTATCTGTCTATCTATCTCTCTATCTATCTATCTATATATATATATATATATATATATATATATATATATATATATATATATATATATATATATATATATATATATATATATATATATATATATATATATATATATATATATATATATATATATATATATATATATATATATATATATATATATATATATATATATATATATATATATATATATATATATATATATATATATATATATATATATATATATATATATATATATATATATATATATATATATATATATGCGCACAAGCGAATTTGGTTACGAGGTCTTTTACAACCAAGATCGTTTCCATCATATCGGAATTAATTATCATGTCGCAGAAACCGAATCAGCAAAAATCATTACCAACAGGTTATGATGTTTTCACTCAATTTAACTTCCTTTGAAGTTAGCTTATCGTCCGGAGACTCGAAATAGTTATTGAAATTGATTACCGCTCATTTCCTGCGCGTTTCACATATGCTCTGCAAAATGACATTTGCCTGAGAAAAATCTCTTTGAAATCGAGCTTTGCATGAAATGCATTTCTGTTGTAGATTTATGAGCTTTGGTTTTTTCGTAATTAATGATTTTGTACTGAGTAATTATGGTATATTTTAGCATCTCTTTCATACGATACGATTATTATTGGTTCTCAAAGAGATGAAGGATATTAAAAGACTTTTTTTTTTCGTTCAGAAGTGGTTGATTGCTTTTTTCGTGGTTGGTATTCATTTTTCTATCTTCATTTATATGTGTATATATATGTATATGTATATGTATGTATATACATACATACATACATATACATATATGTATATATAATAATAGATATGTATGTATATAAGTATATATGTATACATTTAAAATATAAATATATAAATATATAATATATATACATATATGTTATGTATATATATAAAATGTAAATATATATACATATATTTATGTATATATGTGTGTGTCTGTGTGTGAGTCCGTGTGTATGCGTGTGTATAACATCATAAAGTAACGCAAAATACTTCCTGTTTATTTCAGAAAAAATCTGAAGCAGCAATCACTTTCCTTACTTTTTTTTATCAGTTACAAATGAGCAGAAGATAAATCCTGCCGGTAATTGATATAAATGGCGTTAGCAATTATCACCACTCCATCGATTACGGTCTCCCCATTCGTCACTCCCAGCGGTCATCTAATTTTCAGGGCATTTGTGTTTTCTCTTTGCGTATGAATTCTGCGTTGTTCAGTATGCTCTTGAAATTGAGGGTTTATCTTCAGGCATTCTGAGGCCAGTGGGAGGGGCAACCCAGTGCATATATATATATATATATATATATATATATATATATATATATATATATATATATATATATATATATATATATATATATATATATATATATACATGTATATTTATATTATGTCTATATTTATATATAGATATATATATATATATATATATATATATATATATATATATATATATATATATTTATATATAATATATACATATATATATATATATATATATATATATATATATATATATATATATATATATATATATATATATATATATATATATATATTGTGTGTGTGTGTGTGTGCGTGTGTGTGTATGTATGTACTGTATATATATACTATCAATTCAATATATATAAGTATATATATAGTATATATATATAATCAAGACTAAATGATTCAATTACACAAAGTCTTTATCTAAATGATTATACCAGTCAATGATTATCAGTCAATTTCGAAATATACTTCATTGAAATCTCGATTCTGAAACGATTTTCCACAGGCAAATGTAATTTCAGATATCAGAGGTTATAATCTTAGTTACGAATCATTTGAAAATCTATTTCAGCAACCATTTTGAGACTTGGCGATGTGGTAACTCTCAGTTGATTGAACCTAACCTTAAGAAACTGATAAATGTAGCTAATCCCACTCACTCCTACGAGTTTCGAAACCAAGAAGATAGCAGTAAAAATAAATAAAGGAAATTAAGTAAATAAATAAATAAATAAATAAAGTAGTGAGGGAATGATAAATGTCAGTAAAAAGGGGACAGGAGGAAAGATACAAACATTTTCCTCGCCAACTCTCAATATGGAAAATGGCAGCAACCGGTATCTCCTTGTATTGGAGGAGGTGATTAAGGGCATAATTATTTGTGGATGCTTTCAAGGACCTCTTTAGCCGTTATTATTATGAGAAAGTATCATGGAGTTAATGAGCCTTTTAACAGTTTTCTCTCTATACTATTTTTCTCTCTTTTGCTAATGGAAGTTACGCTATTTTTTCTTTTTCTTTTTTTGTTATTTTCTGTAAAAGAAAACTATTGTGCCGGCTTTGTTTGTCCGTCCGCTCTTTTTTCTGTCCGCACTTTTTCTGTCCGCCCTCAGATCTTAAAAACTACTGAAGCTAGGGGCTGCAAATTGGTATGTTGATCATCCACCCTCCAGTCATCAAGCAAACCAAATTGCAGCCCTCTAGCCTCAGTAGTTTTTATTTTATTTAAGTTTAAAGTGAGTCATAATCGTGCTTCTGGCAACGATGTTGACAGGCCACCACCAGGCTGTGGTCAACGTTTAATGGATCGCGTCTCACACAGCATTATACCGAGACCGCCGAAAGATAGATCTCTTTTCGGTGGCCTTGGTTATACGCTGTATAGAAAACTCATTCCTTGGGGGCGTTTTTTACTTGTTTTTATTTTATGTTTTGTGTTTGTGTTTATTTTCCGTCCGAAGTCACGAATGCTGCGAGAGAAAACACCTGATGTGTATCCAGACTTGCGGTAATTAATTAGTTTGTTCGAATTTTACAGCACTCAAAACTCTGAAGTTGGGAACTGTTGTGGGGAAACAATGTATTTCAAGCCACAAGTATCATTCACTAAACTTCCGTGTAGTATTTTATTTCCTGATTGTATTTTTTTGCAAGTTACCTCGATTCCATTCATTCTCGCTGTGGAAGACATGAAAAGGAGACTAAAAACCAAAAGATGGAATTTGAATAAGCATTTGGGCGTATACTGATGAGAGGAGACGTGTATCCTATAATGTCTAACAATATATATAATATATATACATATATTATATATAAATGTACATATACACACACACACTTTTTACACATATATATATATATATATATATATATATATATATATATATATATTTTTATATATATATATATATATATATATATATATATATATATATATATATATATATATATATATATATATATATATATATATATATATATATATATATATATATATATATATATATATATATATATATATATATATATATATATATATATAGAGAGAGAGAGAGAGAGAGAGAGAGAGAGGAGAGAGAGAGAGAGAGAGAAGTGGGGACTGGGGAATAGGGAGGTCTGTGCTAGACCGGCCCGTCTCAAAAAAAAAAAAAAAAAATCATAATAATCCAATTTCCCCAACCGACAGGAGGTCTGTTTCTCATTCCATCTTAATAAGGTCTAAAGGTTACCTCCTCGAGTTGCTGCTGAATGAATACACTGAATTTTTGTCATATGGAAACTCCTTTGACAGCGTTATCTCTCTCTCTCTCTCTCTCTCTCTCTCTCTCTCTCTCTCTCTCTCTCTCTCTCTGCTATTCCGTTGCATGTTATCAGTATCTTCTTACTTTACAGTTATGTAGAAGATTACGTTTCGTTGCCTTTTTTTAGTTAATTTTATAAGTGATCGTTTTGTTGGTAAGTTTTTTCTTTTTTTAGTTTTCTGTAAAAGAAAACTATGGGGATGGCTTTGTCTGTCCGCTTTCACTTTTTTCTGTCCGCACTTTTTCTGTCCGCCCTCAGATCTTAAAAACTACTGAGGCTAGATGGCCGCAAATTGGTATATTGATCACCCACCCTCCAATCGTCAAACATTCCAAATTGCAGCCCTCTAGCCTCGGTAGTTTTGATTTTATTTAAGGTTAAAGTTAGCCTTGATTGTGCGTCTGGCACTGCTATAGGTGCCAACAACTCAGGCCACCATCGGGCCGTGGCTGAAAGTTTCATGGGACGCGGATGAGAGTTTCATGGGCCGTGGCTGAGAGTTTCATGGGCTGTGAATGAAAGTTTCATGGACCGCGTCTGAGGTTTCATGGGCCGGCTGAAAGTTTCTTTGGCCGCGGCGGGGTTGGTTTGAGGGACTTGTTTCTTATTTGTTTATTAGGCGTTTTTTTTTACTGAAGGAATATGAATCGATTTTTTAGCCGTTTAGTTCAACATTTTGCTGTTTTATTGTATTTTGCATTTTTATACTTTCAATTTTTTTTTTACTTGTGCTTGGTAGATCATTTTTCAATTATATTTAGTTTGTGCTTGGTAGATCATTATTCAATTTTTTTTTATTTTGTGCTTGGTAGATCATTTTCCATTTTTTTTTTTACTTTGTGCCGTTTTTTTTAATTTTTATACTTTTTTACTTTTCAATTTCTTTTTACTTTGTTTTAGATCATTTTAACATTTTTTTATTTTGTGGTTGGTAGATCATTATAGTGACATTCGTCAAGTTTGTTAATTTTCTGTTGGAAAAAGATGAAATTGATTTAATTGGGCTATTTTGCAGATAATGGTCAAGGTTTGTGAAGAAAACGGGTTAAATGCGATCATTAGGACGTTACGAGCTGTTAGTCTCCTAAACTGTGCCTTTAATATAATTTCCCATACAGTTGAGAAACAAATTATCATTTGATATATGATAAATATATGAACACAATTAGTAAAATCAGTTTTTAACTATGATTATCCTTTGAAGTGACATTTTCCGCTGAATATTTAAAAGAACTTAAGTTCACTTTAAGCGTAAAAATTCACACTGAAACGATTATGATTTTATGAACATTAGACTTTTAAATCAAGCATTTGGGCACATTCGGCCATTCAGCGCTTAAGACAGTGAAAAGATGGAGTTAGAGTGGTTGAACAGCAAGATATAGAGATTCAGCAAATGAAGGAACTGAAGCTTGCCGAACTAGAGGTGGAACTGGGCGAAAACCGCAGTCACCATTAGAAATAATAGCTAGAGAGGTTGGACAGCAAAACTGAAAGAATAACCCAGTAACGGAGGCAGATTAAAAGGCTAATAAATTAGATGCCTGCTGCCAGGGGCCGAAAGGACGCTGCAAACACCCATTAGTAATGCCTACAGTGTACCACGTGAGACGCACTGACGGCTCTGTACACCTACGGGAACACACATGAACCAAGAAAGCAAAAATAAATAAGAAGGTTCATTTTTTTTTCGTCATTTTCAGCCTACCAGTTCATAATGTTACGATCTAGGCTAGCGGAAGGTGAATAAGTGGAAGGAAGTTCAGTAATTGGCCAACCTGCTTCATAAATCTTGATTTAATTCCTCTGTGCAAACATTGGACGACCGCTGCTGGGAGTGACGAATGGGGAGGCCGGGATATAGATGGAGTGTGATAATTACCAGCGGCATTTATATTAATTATCTGCGAGATTTATCTCTTGTTCGTTATTTTGTTGCGGCTGAAAAATGAAAGCGTTCTCTGTCTAGTGAAGTAATTAGGACGGCTTATATTTTGTTATATATACATTATAATCGGGATACATTGTGTTTTGTCAAGTGCTTAAAATGATAAAGTGTCCTTTGTTCAGTGGAATGATCAGTACACATTATACACACACACATATAATATATATATATATATATATATATATATATATATATATATATATATATATATATATATATATATATATATATATATATATATATATATATATATATATATATATATATATATATATATTGTATATATGCATATATATAATCGTATATACATTATATATTGTAATAGCTACAGTAACATCAACTTTTGTATTTCCTAAGGGTTTTGAAAAGGCTTTCTGCTGAAAGCCTTGTCATCCAAAAGGAAATGAATGAACACATCCACCTTCCAGGGAAGGATTCGTTCTTCCACTCTTCAGAAGACAGGTAGTGATTAGAGCATCATATGACCAAGATATTTAAATAGATAAGAGGATAGATAAAAAAGATATATCCGCCTTATATAATCGGAAATCTGCGCCAGCGAGCTCTCGGCCATAACAAATGAGAGGAACATCAGTCCCGCTGATAATTAATATAAATGACGTTGGCAATTATCACATTTCAGCTATTCCAGTCTGGCCATCCGTCACTCCCAGCGGTATTCCAGCGCTGGCACAAAGGAGCGATAAATTCCCGCAGGAATTGCTGCGCGGAATTACATAGAGATATATGAAGCCGGGTCAGTCAATTACGCGAGCCATTTACACTTGCCCAAGCCACTTGGTAATCACCCTGGAAGGAGTGGCGCAATCGAGTTTTCTGTACATCGTATAATCAAGTCCACCGAAAATAGTTCTCTCTTTTGTTGGTCTCTGTATAATGCTGTATGAGCCGCGGCCCATGAAACATTAACCATGGGTGGCCTGTGTTGTGGTTGCCAGAAGCACGATTATGGCTAGGGCTGCAATTTGGTATGTTTGATGGTTGGAGGGTGGATGATTAACATACCAAGTTGCAGCCCTCTAGCCTTAGTAGTTTTTCAGATCTGAGTGCGGACAGAAAAAAGTGCTGACGGACAGACAAAGTCGGCACAATAATTTTCTTTTCAGAAAACTGAAGAGATAAATATTTTATTGCGTTTTGATTAGTCTGATTGTGGATCTCTGTCTTTGTTTATGTTAATTACATATTCCGAAAATAATTATATGGATTTTTACTGAATTTTGTGAAAACATTTCAATAGTTAAGCTCTTACATCTCATCAACCATTTACTCTTCGAAGAAGTTTCGGCGATGTTCCGAACTGGAAACCATTTGTAATGAAGGCCCTCATTCCTTGAAGAATGGTGAAGAGCCTAAATTATGAGGGGTTTTGTTTTATTTTTATTTTTTTGTGGATAGTGTATGACATTTTGATAAGTGTCGTGACGGAAATGAATAAAGTGAACGTGACTACATAATTAAAACGAATTTAACGAGATTGATAACATTCACTCGCTAATGGCGTAAGAATTACAGTTTCGATTTTTTCATGTATAATAGCAAAATGATTGTATATAAAAGTATGAAAGACAGGCATTCAGAGAGAGAGAGAGAGAGAGAGAGAGAGAGAGAGAGAGAGAGAGAGAGAGACAGAGAGAGAGAGAGAGAGGAGAGAGAGAGGGAGAGAGAGAGAACGTTGAAGGAGTTTCGATTTATGTCAATATTAGTTATATATTTATGAAGCACCAGCTCAGAGATAGCCGTCAGCCCTTGCTAACACAGAATAAACAGACACTTCCTGATGGCTATGGAACGTTCCCCTTACACTATATATATGAATATGTTTCTGAGTGAGTCTTTCCAACGATACCGTACATTTTCATTACCGTAACCATACGCAAAAGAGGATTAGCCATATTTGAGATTAAAGAAAGGTGAAAAGATTATGACAAAAAAAAAAAAAAAAAAAAAAAAAAAAAAAGGCTTTCTGTACCTTAGCTTCCTGGTTAGCAGGAAAGCTCACATCCAAACCACTACTTCCGACGAAACAGGATCACCAGACTTGAAGTCCAGTCGAAATCAACATAGCTACTACAACCCTCTCCAAACAAAGAAATACAAAACTGAAAAACAGAAAAACATTTCCAATTTCAAAGTAAATCTAATGGACCTTAAGACAAAAAGAAAAGCTCACGAAAGCCTTGGTTCTTGAAGTAGGGATTCCATGCAAGCCATTCCAGTAAATATGATTACGAGGATTCCGACTGGAACGAGTGCATTACAAAGACTAGAAACTTCCAAAATTGCAACTCACGCTATCTGTAAACACGGACAATGGAATGTAAACACGCTCACGGAGATTGTAGGAAAGGTAACTAAGTAAGAATTAGAATAGAGGAATGGAAACTTATTCTGTTGGGGTCTCCGGCCTCACTTAACCCATTGCCACTCGTAATTATGAATCAAAACTTATGAACAAATTCTGGTATATTAGTAATATGAAATCTTATTTCCATGGTTCATGTTAAATTTGTTATTTCTGTTCCTTTGCTAATTCTTATCGATTTAATTATCAATTTATTTATTTCTTGACCTTTAGTCTCTAACACTTCATCAGGTATTCATGAGCGTTAAATTAAGCCTTGATTACCCGTGTATATCAGTTTTAATTACAGTATTAACCGGCGTCAGAACCTAATCAAGTAATTAAAAATTATTTTATGCCATCTTTATCAAGGATTACGGAGAGACCCCAACATAATGGCAAAATGCCTTCAGAATGTAGTTGTGATCAGTGAAGTTTTACTTAAATCGGCATTATTGGCTAATGATATTGGAACATGAAAAGAGTGGGTTCTCTGAAGAAATTTCTGTAAATTTAAGCTGATTCCGACCACATACAGATATTTACTTGAATTTAATTTGATTTTTTATTCGCTTTTTTATTTATTCTCTTCATTTTCACTTTTTTATTACATGGGAATTCAGTTCCGTGAGAGGTCTTTTATTTATTTTTTTTGTTAAATGTCCCTCCAGGATTTTTCTTAGATATTTACTTATTTTTATAAAAATCATCAATAATAATGTGCTTGAAAGCTTTCTCTTGTTTGTGTTATTGCGCAGTAGATTTATTTAAACGAATCAAGTTTTTTTTTCTTGTGTAATGAGTGAAAGAAAACTTACACTAGACAAGGTTTGATAACGAAGTTACCGAAGAAAAAAGTTAAAGGATAAATGAGCATTTCAATGTAATGTTCTTTTTTTGGTCAAGTTCCCAGATAAAATCGATGTTTTTTTCTACGAACTAGAAAAATAGAAACTTTCAATTTGACCTACTCTCGTGACTTAACCTAATCAAATTATATAAGACTAGACACATAAAATAAGGAAGGGATGAAACAGACATAATCCAATAACATAAAAAAACAAAAATAAAAAACTTATCCTGTAATCCTTCTCGGGAAAACTCATTCCGTGAAGGAAAAACGAAAGTCAACTAATAGAACAAACTTTCCGCGAATCCGTCTCTTTAATCTTCCTGATAACTCGGGACGACCAAAATAAAGTTTCCCAAGAAATGAAAAGTTCACGCCAAATTTTTTTTTTTTTTTTTTTTTTTTTTTGCCTGAATTTTTCATCCCACTTCGCTCGGAAATCTTGTTTGATTAGTGTTTCTGAGGAACTGCTTTATGGAATTTTGTAAATTGCTTGATGAAACCCTGGGTTAGCCGAGAAATTAGTAACAAAATCGGGGCGAGTGTAGAACGACGGTACCCATTTCCCCGAGACCTAACAAAGTGCCAGCACCTTTCTCTGAAAAAAAGTGGGGCGCCATATCTTAAAAATTAACCATAGAATTTCCCTGAATATAATCTCATTATGTTTCCCACACCCAAATTAATGTTGGGGTGTTAATCTAACCTAACCCAGACTAACGTAACCTAACCTAGGGTCAAGGCAAAAAAAACAGGGGCTGGGGCAATGCTAGCATGCATCCCAGGAATCTGCCGACGGGACAGGTTCCTCAGACCTAAACAAACCTAACCTTTGCTAGAATGCCAGGTCCTGCCCTGACCAGAACTTACCTACCTAACCTTACTTAGGGCGCCGTGTCCTGACCTGGACACCCCCTCCCCCCCAAAAAAAAAGTAACACTAAACATCGGAGACAATGGACTTAGCTTCTGTTCGGAGATAGTCCCGTCGGTCTGCAAACTACCCACAAAACCTTTAGTAATAAATTATAGAATATCTGTGAGGCGAACAAAGGCTATGTTGAGTGCCAAATAGCAATTAATTTAGGTAGATGAAATTCCTAATAAATTATGACATTTGAATTAAGAGAAACAAAATTTACTCAGTTTTACAACTGAGGTGAGGGTGGCAAGTACAGGTTTTAGGTTGTAAAGAGTAACAAAAGTGTCTCTAAAGTACACGGGAGCGGATCAGATATCTTGATAGGCAAACTCAGAGAAATCTAAATTTCTCAAGTTTCATATACATGAAATCGGCAGTCTAGATTTAGAAAAGGCTATATCCTACCACTGTTGGGTAGAGGAAATCTGTAACCCAAATCTTTGACACTTCGTAGGGCAGCGAGGTCTGGGTTAAATCACTTATTCATAACTAGACGGGATCTGGTGACTAATATGAAAATTGAGTTTGTTTACCAGAATTTAGAAAATTAAGATGAAACATATTGTAACTTCCGTCAATAATTACGCAACATTTGCCCCACCGTAAATGTCAAAAAAAAAAAAAAAAAAAAAAATTGAACAGCCGTGTGTCAAATAAAACTTACAAACAAGTATAAAATCTTGCTCCGAGGCAAAAGCCTGGAAGTGACAGCCGATTTGTCGTGGAGTGAAATCTCGAAATACCGACTTTGGCGGCTGATCCTCGAAGAAGAAGAAGCGAGACCGAGGAGAGAGAGAGAGAGAGAGAGAGAGAGAGAGAGAGAGAGAGAGAGAGACAGACAGAAGCAAAATAAGAGAGAGAGAGAGGGAGAGAGAGAGATAAAAACAACAGAGAGAGAGAGAGAGAGAGAGAGAGAAGACAGAGACAGACAGACAGACAAAGAGACAGACAGACAGAGAGAAACAAAGAGAGAGAGAGAGAGAGGAAAAACAGAGAGAGAGAGGAAAAACAGAGAGAGAGAGAGAGAGAGAGAAGAGAGAGAGAGAGAGAGAGAGAGAGGTCCTTTGCTTCAAATCAATCAGCCTGTCGGCGGAGGCACAGTGACTGGGTAAGGTAGGGAAGTCGGGGAGAGTTGAAGTTGCTGCAACAACCTGTTTGACTGTCGCTGTCAGTTGCGATTTTGGAAGGAAGGGAAAGCGATGCTGATGTATTTTGCAAAACACGTAGTGATAAGAAATAAATTTAAGTTATATCATTTACCCAAAATCCATGAAATTATCTTAAAATCAATCTTTTTGTTTTACAGTGAATTAACGACTTAATAAGATTATGTGTCTGTTTTTTGTCACCTAATATATCGAGACCGGATTTGCTTTAAGAGCAGAATCGTCATTATTGAAAGGTATCTCTTCGAGGAAAATAGTTTATATAAACGTTCTCATTCATATATTCGATCAGAGTTGCCATAGAATATTGTGAACTGCATTAAATGATTCTTCTCTTTTTGTACAGTTCCTTTCCCAATCTTACTACTTTTTTCAGACAGTCCAGATTTTTCTTTTCTCGTTCTGATGAATAGTTGTCCTTGCAAGAATGTGATATGCTCTGTAGAGTTTTCAGATTCCTTATATATACATATATATATATATATATATATATATATATATACAATTTATATATATATATATATATATATATATATATATATATATATATATATATATATATATATATATATATGTATATATATATATATATATATATATATATATATATATATATATATATATATATATATATATATATATATATATATATATATATATATGTATGTGTGTGTGTGTGTTTGTGTATGTATACAGAAATATAAATTTCTGCACAAGTCTTACTACAGTGTGGTTTTTAAAGCTGACAGTAAATGTCTGCAGTCGATGTTATTGAAGCTAATTGCGATTGTCTGCTCTTCCAGCTCAGCGTCAATCAGTTTTTAACGATATCATTTTTGGATATTTACCGTCAGCTCCAAGGAAATAAACTACAATTTCCTATTCTTGTAACTGCTATAAACGTTGCAGTACACTCACCGAACTTAAACCCTTAAAAAACAAGTAAAAAATGCGCCTAAGTTTCTTCGGCGCAATTGAGTTTTCTGTACAGCCGCTACAGCGTATAATCAAGGCCACCGAAAATAGATCTATCTTTCGGTGTTCTCGGTATCATGAGCCGCAGCCCATGAAACATTAACCACGGCTCGATGGTGGCCTATCCTATATCGTTGCCAGAAGCACGATTGTGGCTAACTTTAACCTTAAATAAAATAAAAACTGCTGAGGCTAGAGGGCTGCAATTTGGTTTGCTTGATGATTGGAGGGTTGATCACAATACGAATTTGCAGCCCTCTAGCCTCAGTAGTTTTTAAGATCTGAGGGCGGATAGAAAAAGCGCAGACAGAAAAAAATTATGACAGAATAAAGTGCGGACGGACAGACAAAGCCGACACAATAGTTTTTTTTTACAGAAAACTAAAAACTAGTGTTTTACTCTCGTTGTCTTTGTTGTAAAAGCTTAGCTGAATGCTTTAATAACTTTCTACCTCTTGAAGTTATAGTATTCCGTGAACTCCACATTTCCTTAGTGTAAATGAACTATAACGTTATTTCTCCGTTTGTTATTTGCCTATTACATATAGTTTGCAAAAGAATTATCTATTTTACCTGGCACCTTCATCTACTCTTCTCAGTAAAATATTATATACTCGGAAGTTCCATACTACTATGTTACCTTAGGCTATTTTCCCCATTTCAAATAGTTTTCTGTTTCAAGTTTTCTGTATGTATAGATTCATAGGTTTAAGTTCATGGTTTCTGGTTTTATAAATTCTTCTTGAACACCAAGAGTTGTATGTGTATTTCAAGGTGTTCTTCTATTGTGATTTTTGGTCGAAATTTAAAAAGTAGATTGCGAAACAAGTTTACAAAGGAAGAAGATGTAGATTAGTGAAGGCTGTAAATAGCAACACTCTATTAATGAACTAATAATGGCAGTAATTTAATAAGACCAGACTTCTTCCATTCTTTACTTAAAATGGAAACTG
>NC_089787.1:35570623-35575623 GCF_040412425.1 Macrobrachium rosenbergii | reverse complement strand
TCCTTGATATCAATCAACCCCTCAACAGAAGAGTGATTGAATCTGGGGTGAGAATTGGATAACTGAGTGCCTCCACTTCTCCGGCTGCCACAGGTCCACATATCTGTTGAAGGAGGTGGTCCAATTTGTCGCTGCGCTGCTCCGTGTTTGATAAATAATGCGTGCAGAATCGGATCCGTAAACGTAACTTTGTATACAACTGGACCGTTAGCAACGGTGCGAGCAAATGTATATAGAAAAACGTTTGCAAGGAGAAATACCTGATTAACGTATGCAACCTTTTTACAGGTGGATGAATATAGAAAAATGTATCTGGAAAAATGTTCGGAAGGAGAAATGCTTGATTAACGTATGCAACCTTTACAGATGGATGAATATAGAAAAATTTGTGTCAAAGATTGTTTTTGTAAACATAACTCCGTAAACAAACCATCTGTTAGCAACGATGCGAAATTTTGTATGTAGAAATACTGTTTGCAAAGAGAAATGTTTAATTAAAAATGCAACCTCGTTTTTACAGATTGATGTCTGTAGAAAAATATACGGTAAAGACTGTTTTTGTAAACATAACTCCGTAAACAAACCATCTGTTAGCAACGATGCGAACAAATGTATATAGAGAAAGGTTTGCAAAGAGAAATACTTGATTAATATATGCAACCTTGTTTTTAAAAATGGTTGATTTTAGAAAAATATACGGTAAAGACTATTGTCAGCAAATAAAATAATGTTTCCAGAATAGCAATCGCAAATGGAACAGTGTAAACAAATGCCCCATCGACAATGTTTAGAAAGATGCACATAGACATATAGATATGTTTTTACATATAAATATAAACAAATGATCTGTATAGAATGTGGTAAAACACGTCTCTTTTATGCGTTTTTACTCCAAGTTATGAATATCGAACAGATGAGGCATGTGGCAGTTTTATAAACAGAGACGTACGAATATATATATATATATATATATATATATATATATATATATATATATATATATATATATATATATATATATATATATATATATATATATATATACAGTATATATATATATATATAGAGATATAGAGAGAGATATAGAGATATAGAGAGAGAGAGAGAGATATAGATAGAGGATTAACTGTATATTTATCTCCTGTATCATAATTGTGTGAAATGTCAGTATTTTCCATTTATATTTTCTTGAATAACTTAACATTGTGAAGGAAAGACGAGACATTTGTTGGCCTGACCTTTGTTGGCATTGCATAGTTAAGCTTCAGTTTGGCTGCGTCAATCTGCTAGGTATTGTTATTGATATTTGTCATACAGGAAAATATTAATATGGCGAAAACTTCCACAGTATATATCAGTATGTGAATGAGTAAGGAAAACAGTCAGGAGACTAACTCCTGTTGATAAACAAAATACTAGTTTTTTAAAGATATCTATGAATGAACAAAGAATTGTACTGGTTTTTGGAACCATGGTAAAGAAGTCTTATGTTGAAAATTAAAATGACTGTTTTAGTCTTTTTTAAAAGCAACCAGATTTTTTATTTATTTTTTTTTTATTTCCGCACTCATACACTTTGGAATTGTTAACTTATTGTTTGCCTGAATGAACTCAAATGAACTGTATGAAGAAAATTCTCTTTGGAAGGCATAATGTCTATTCCATATTCACAAGAATCGGATTCTACTGCTCCGTTATACAGTTACCAATAAAGACAGGCGTTTATTTCGACTTATACATACATACATACATACATACATACATACATACATACATACATACATACATACATACATACATACATACAAATACCAACTGAGAGCACCCATTCCATTGTAGCCTAAATGAACGCACCGTCGCCATGGTGACGTAACGGAGTTTTTTTTTTTTTTGCTAGTTACAGAAATGACAGAATACACTTCTTATGACATGTTTGGGTCTCAGTTGTGTATGTATGTATTTATATACGTATGTATGTATGTATGTATATGTACTTTTGTGCTCGATAGAGAATCGAAAACATGGAGTCATCAAAAATATTTAGAGAGTTACACATCAATATGACTAGAAACTAACATTGTCAGTCCCTCTTTACCATGGCGTTTTACAGAATATTGAACACCCATGAGAGAGAGAGAGAGAGAGAGAGAGAGAGAGAGAGAGAGAGAGAGAGAGAGAGAGAGAGAGAGAGAACGAACAAATATAGATGCACTTATTAGTGTAAACATCCCACGAAGTCATTTAATTGAAGTCAGTGCCATCTGACGACCAGGCTGTATCTTGAATGTTTGCCCAGTTTATTACTGTGTGACGTCAGTTCTGAGTTGATGCGTATTTGGGAGTAAATACAATATTTACAGAATGTATACAATGCTGATATATCTATATGGGTATGGTTGATCATTTACATGTATTGGTTTTGCTTAGACACACTCACAAACACTATATGTATACAGATAAATATATGTATGTATGTGTATATATACTGTGTGTATGTACACACATATATATATATATATATATATATATATATATATATATATATATATATATATATGTGTGTGTGTGTGTGTGTGTGTGTGTGTTTGTGTGTGTGCTTTTTGGGTATATTTCCTTTCTTATGCAATTCAAATTAAAGTCAGTAGCATTATTCGCAGATACTGTCTTTTTGTATAGAATTTGAATCAATCTATATTATATCTTTTTATATAGACTTTGAATCAATCTATATTTCATCTTTTTATACAGACTTTGAATCAATCTATATTTTATCTTTTTATACAGACTTTGAATCAATTTATATTTCATCCTTTTATATAGACTTTGAATCAATCTATATTTCATCTTTTTATATAGACTTCGAATCAATCTCTATTTCATCTTTTTATATAGACTTTGAATCAATCTATATTATATCTTTTTATATAGACTTTGAATCAATCTATATTTCATCTTTTTATACAGACTTTGAATCAATCTATATTTTATCTTTTTATATAGGTTTGAATCAATTTATATTTCATCTTTTTATATATAGACTTTGAATCAATCTATATTTCATCTTTTTATATATAGACTTTGAATCAATCTATATTTCATCTTTTTATATAGACTTCGAATCAATCTCTATTTCATCTTTTTATATAGACTTTGAATCAATCTATATTTCATCTTTTTATATAGACTTTGAATCAATCTATATTTCATCTTTTTATATAAACTTTGAATCAATCTATATTTCATCTTTTTATATAGACTTTGAATCAATCTGTATTTCATCTTTTTATATATAGACTTTGAATCAATCTATATTTCATCTTTTTATATATAGACTTTGAATCAATCTATATTTCATCTTTTTATATAGACTTTTAATCAATTGATATTTCATCTTTTTGTATAGACTTTGAATCAATCTATATTTCTTCTATTTATATAGACTTTGAATCAATTTATATTTCATCTTTTTATAGACTTTGAAACAATCTATATTTCTTCTTTTTCTCTTCGGACAAGCTTCTCAGGAATAAGGAAAAATTACTCACTATTCTTTCCATTTAAATTTTCTTGTCGACGGACCCTTTCCACTGTCATTGGCGATTTCTTCAGGACTAAATTACAAGTGTAATATACATGGTTTTTATTACTGCATGACGACTTTACTGATACTCCTAAAATTTTAAACATGACGTCATTGGGCCTGAATTTATATATATATATATATATATATATATATATATATATATATATATATATATATATATATATATATATATATGTATATATATATATATATATATATATATATATATATATATATATATATATATATATATATATATATATATCTGTGCGAAGCACGCCAAAACATCTACCATATTTTACCGGTGTATGAATCACAGATTTATAATATTTGACAGGATAGCGAAAAAAAAAAAATGCTGGGAAAAGCTTACGCAAAGCAAAAAAACGAAATACACATATATTTCACAACGAAAGCCGATTTCCGTATCCGGCCATTCTTTATGGAGGCTGTAATACGAGATACGTCCGGATTTTCCCCGGAGCTTTGGCATTACACCGGCTCTTTGTACACAATCCGTGGCCCCTCTCATCCGAAAATCCTCATCTCCCCTCTGTCTGGAGATTTCCCCAGGCCGTATTCACCTCACAGTTGCTTTTTCGTTTATCCCCTAAAAATCTCCCTTTTTTCCCTAAATATAGGGGAAAAATAGGCTCCTTAAAAATATATACAGTTGTGATTTTTACATTAAGGCGATTTGGGGATCGATTCTAGCGTGGGATGGGCGAGAGAATTGGAGGTGTGACGCGACAAATGCTTTGGAAAATAGAAAAACATGGAAGAAGTTCATTTCTGCTACTAGAGTCATCCTCCAATTCCCCTTATAAGGACAGTAGTTATAATGAACAGGCAGTTTTGTAGATTTAGCACAGGTTGATTAAATGCTTTTTTTGGCAAGGGTTGTTCTTTTTGTTTTCTTTTTATTTTATATATTTTTTAGAAAATCATGAAATTCATTGTAATAAGTGTTTTTGTATAGATATTATTTCTAAAACATACGCATACAACGTCTAGTGTTATACAAAGCCTATTGTTATTCCTCCCATAACTAGATTGATGATTTTTTGCGGAATGGGAAACGTCGTGTTACATAGTTCATGTTTTATTTTTTCCCCATGATATTCTGTTCAACGCAGTTGTACGATAACATCAATCATAAATGCAAAAATTATATGCCATCAAACACACAGCATCTGCTTTCATTTAAAAAACATTTGGATACCATTTCTCTGTTATGACAGTTCACACACACACACACACACACACACACACACACACACATTTCCCCAGCTCAGATAAAAGTAGAGACAGGTACTGGGCTGTACGCTATACTTGGTTTTAACAAACTGCTCTTACCAAAAACAACGAAGGTTCTCAAATCTTGTATGTTCAGCTTCAGTGACGTGGTGCTTGCGGC
>NC_089787.1:35543123-35568123 GCF_040412425.1 Macrobrachium rosenbergii | reverse complement strand
CGTTAGATTTCAACATTTTGACTTTGATCTACAGTTGAAATGGCATTTAGTTACGACCACACTATACAACAAAAAGGAGAATAATCGCAGAATTTATGATGCTAGGTACTGTATATAAGGCAAAAGGTTTCCTCGGGAGCACTGGTGTGACAGTTAAAACTGAATCGCAAAGAGTACGCATTCAGGATGTTAAAAAATTTTAAAGTGATGAGTCTTTTCAATGGAATGTAGAGTTTAGGCCAAAGGCCAAGCACTAGGACCTATGAGGTCATTCAGCGCTGGAAAGGATATTGAGAGTTGGTAGGTCTGAAAGGTGTAACAGGAGGAAAACCTCTCAGTTGCACTATGAAATAATTGTTAGGAGAGGGTTGATAGCAAGATGGAAGAGAGAGAATATAAATGGAGGTATAGTAAAACGACTGAAAGGATTTGCAGCTAGGGACCGAAAGGACGCTGCAAAGAACCTTTAGCAAGCCTACAGTGTACCCTACGTGGGGTGCAGCGATGGCACTAACCCCTCCTACGGGGAGAGTCTTTCCAATGCCATTATTATCAACAATTGTAGTTTGATCATTGATTCAGTAATTAAAAGGAGGAGTTTTTCATGATCACTGTCCATGAAATACAGAAACCATACCAGAGTTGATGACGTCAAGGTTGATATATAAAAATATAATGTTTAGTCTTGTTCAGTGACGCGAGAAATAAAATCAAAATTCATGATGTTAAAAACGTAACTATGAACAATTTATCGTTGAAATTGTTGAAACGGAAATGAAGTTAGGAGAGAGAGAGAGAGAGAGAGAGAGAGAGAGAGAGAGAGAGGAAGGATGCTATGGAAAAGTGGATAGAAGACGGGATCAATATATATATATATATATATATATATATATATATATATATATATATATATATATATATATATATATATATATATATATATATATATATATACATATGTAGTTATTATATATATATATATATATATATATATATATATATATATATATATGTGTATATGTGTGTGTGTATATATACATATATGTATGTATATGTATATTTAGCCAAGGCCAGAGGAAGAACACGAAAACGCTAAATATATTTGCTAAATATATTGTCACGCTATTTAGTGACAAATAAGTATATGTATGTGAATATATATATATATATATATATATATATATATATATATATATATATATATATATATATATATATATATATATATATGCATATATATATATATATATTTGATGGTTCCATCTTCTGTCTACCTTTCCACAGCATCCTCTCTCTCTCTCTCTCTCTCTCTCTCTCTCTCTCTCTCTCTCTCTCTCTCTCTCTCTCTCTCTCTCTCTCTCTCACAGTTTTGTCTGTAACATTGTGAACTTTAATTTTATTTCTCACGTCAGTGGCCAAGATTAAAAACGATTTTTAATTCGCTCTTGACGTCATGAAATCTGGTACATCTATTCTCATATTTCTTGACTAATGATAATGACAAACTCCACCTTTTGAACATGGAATCAATTATCAAACTCCAAATGCTGATAATCATGACATTGAAAAGACTCAGCATTTTAAAAATGTTTGTTTTTAACCTCTCGGGTTTTTTCGGACCGTTAGGTTGACGGGCTACCAGATTTTTGCACTGGATTGTTTTAACATCCTGAATGTGCAATCATTTTGCAATTGCATTATAATTGTCACACCAATGATCCCGACTAGACTTCTTGCTTTACTTAATCACCATCACAAATTCTCCGATTATTTTCCATTTTGATTTATAATATGGTCGTAAATGAATGCCATTCCTAGTGTAGATCAAAGGGGACATGTTGGAAGCTAACGAAGGGAAATTATACTCGTATGTCATCATGTTTAATTTCATGCAGTTAATATATATTCGTATATAACATAAAATAACATTGTATTTGCGCGGTGTAAAATATATATTCATTGCTGTTATGATACTGAATAAGCACTGTTATTTTTCAGTGAACATCATTTAATGAAAAAATATTATACTGAGCTAAAGGAAATGTTTTTTAAATGGAATAACACAGCAGGTATGGCAATTTAAATATAAATATGACAAAGAAAACAATTAATCATCAATTTATTAATCTCTTTTTATATAACCCATCAATTTCCGAATTCCACTGGTATAGTGGTTAGTGTCGTGGCATGCCACTCAGATGTCGGGAGTTCGCGTCTCCCCCAGGGCGATGAAAAGTCACTGGCTCTGTGTCATGATCAATTACTGCTGCAGTGTGGGGTCTGCGGTGGAAGGTTGAAACCAACGTTCCATGGAAGCTTGTATTTCAAGTCAGTGGCTTCTTTGGTGTGCCAGTTCCATGTGAATAGGTTTCATCTACTGAAATAATAACAATTTTGATATTAATTAACCCCATCAGTTATAAAACGGCTCATTTTATTAAGCAAATTAGTTGTTGTATTTCTATTACTAATTAAGTAAAAAATTTTGGGGTTAAAAGAGAACATTAATATTACCCGTTTTACTTGCCTGTGGTCTTAAACAGCTATTTTTTAATCTGGATGAATTTCAGTAACTTTGTTTTGGTATTTTATAATTTGCAAGAGTAATTTTCAATTTAAAACTGAAGCATTGTATTTATCGATTTACAGCGAACTTTATTGTAAACTTTATTGCATTGCGTCGTAGTATTGGGAGTGAATGATCCGATTGTAATTGGGCGTTGATATATATATATATATATATATATATATATATATATATATATATATATATATATATATATATATATATATATATATATATATATATATATATATATATATATATATATATATATATATATATATATATATATATATATATATCAGTATATAAAGGTTAGTGATTTTGATAGTTTTTTCATATAAGATAAGAAAAATGCCAGAACCGAGACGATTATAGTTTTGTGACGCCATAGAAAGATATCAAGTTCGCCTAAACATAACTACTCTTTCTAAAATATTTTAGTTTTTTATAATCAAGGAAACGGAGTAATATCACAGAATAGCCACAAAACTTCATTGTGCATATATATTCATATTTCTCGTCTTAGGCTTCAATAAGACGGGATGTTTTAGATCCTAGATTCTTTAATTTACAAATTACACGCTTTAGAAGACATACAGCCTTCTTCAGGCACCAAAGAAGAATTTGAAAAGCGTGTACTTTGTAAATTAAGAATATAGATTCTAATCCATCCTGTCCTATTGAAGCCTCATACGAGTAATATGAACATATATACACAGTGAAGTTGTGTGGTATATTTTTATGATATATATATATATATATATATATATATATATATATATATATATATATATATATATATATATATATATATATATATATATATATATATATGTGTGTGTATATATGTATATATATATATATATATATATATATATATATATATATATATATATATATATATATATATATATATATATATATATATATATATATATATATATATATATATATATATATATATATATATATATATATATATATATATATATATATATATATATATATAAATATATATATATATATAAATCTTTAAAGATGGTGTATGAGAAACGGAACTATATATTTTTTTATATCAGCCTTGCTGACAAGAAAAATGAAGTATGAATGACCCTTCGCTGGAATAGAAAATATCTCTTTTCACTTTTTTAATTCATGATACTGTGAATAAATCCCCATTTATTTTTGGTATGTCTTTTCCCAGCATTTATTTCACTTCCTTCTCTCTCCCTTTTTTTTATTATTTTATTGGAGAGCACGTCTAGCTAATAATAGAGGTATATCTACTTTTGTTAATGAGGTAAGAATTCATTCTAATTTTCCTCATTATGCGTTTTACCTTTCTGAAAAGAAAACTATTGTGCCGGCTTTATCTGTCCGTCCGTATTTTTTTCTGTTCGCACTTTTTCTGCCCTCCCTCAGGGCTTAAAAACTACTGAGGCTAGAGGGCTGCAAATTGGTATGTTGATCATCTACCCTCCAATCATCAAACATACCAAATTGTAGTCATCTAGCCTCAGTGGTTTTTATTTTATTTAAGGTTAAAGTTCTCCATAATCGTGCGTCTGGCGACGATATAGGCCAGGCCACCACCGTGCCGTGGTTAATCTTTCATGGGCCGCGGCTCATACATCATTATACCGAGACCACCGAAAGACAGATCTATTTTCAGTGGCCTTGATTATACGCTGTAGCGGCTGTACAGAAAAGTCCATTGCGCCGAAGAAACTTCGGCGAATTCTTTAGATATATTTATAAGATTCTTCAATAAATTTGTTATAACTTTGTTATATTTTAGCGTAGTATCGTAATTTGAGCTGTGAACGCTCTTTCAGTTGTGTCATGTTCATTTTAAGTTTCAGTTTAATATTGTCATATGCATGAAAGAAATTCATGAGCTTAGTTGTCGATAGTTGGTCTTTTTGTGTGTACATATTGAATAAAAAACTAATTCTTTGAGTTCTGTGGTTTTGACATTTGTGAGTTTAATATTTAAATTAAAAGTTATGTCGAAATACATCCTGCTTTGGGGAGATTTTCTTTTAAAGAAGTCTTAAAGCATATGTTCTTATAAAAATGTTTTACCTCATTTTTCTCCTAAGTAAATAACCGCAAGTGGCTTTTGTTTTTTGAAAGGATCTTAAGACCAGTGAAGCTTCTTCATTCGTTGTAAGCTGGCGGCCGTGAGAAAATTAAAAAAAGAAGAAAAAATAATTTGATAATAATTATTCTCCGATAATATTTAGAAACACTCTTTTAAAAAAATTTTAACTTCAATATTCGGTTAGTGAAATATCTGGAGTGGCATACTTGTTATAAGAATTAAAATTGCGCCGAAGTTTCTTCGGCGCATTCGAGTTTTCTGTACAGCAACTGCAGCGTATAATCAAGGCCACCGAAAACAGATCTATCTTTCGGTGGTCTCGGCATAATGCTGTATGAGCCGCGGCCCATGAAACTTTAACCACGGCCCTGTGGTGGCCCTTGTTATATCGCTGCCAGGACCACGATTATGGTAAACGTTAACCTTAAATAAAATAGAAGCTACTGAGGCTAGAGGGATGCAATTTAGTATGTTTGATGATTGACGGGTGGATGATCAACATAGCAATTTGCAGCCCTGCAGCCTCAGTAGGGCGGACAGAAAAGTGCGGACAAAATAGTGAGGACAGAATAAAGTGCGGACACAATGAAGTGCGGACGGACAGACAAAGCCGGCACAATTGTTTTCTTGTCTAGAAAATTAAAAAAGAATAAGTATGTCACCTGCCTCGTGCTCTTCATATCCATTGAGTTTTAAGAAGTAATATACAAAAAAGGTCGAAAAACATGGAATCAAGGAATTCACTTATCTTTGGGTGTAAAGAAAATGAAAAAATATATATGCAACTGACTCTCGTGTTCCTAATTACCACGAAAGAAATTAAGAAGATCTGTATTTTATATTTAAAAAACTATGCATTTTGTATCTCTACATATCCATCCCATTTAGCTTCCTAATAATAAAAAAGGAAAAGAAGATGAAGGAAAACAAGACGTAAAGCAAATAATCAGGCAGATAGCAAAGCTCCACGTACGTCATCCATTAAAAAAAAATTAAAAACAGGAAAAAAGTGCGATGGAGAAATACGTACTTTCCCTTTCCCTTCCAGTTCCACCTTTTGTTGCCCTACTCCGAAATGTTTGAAAGACGGTTTTTTTTTTTTTTTTTTTTTTTTTTTTTTTTTTTTTTTGAAGGACGGTAATTTTTTTTTTTTTTTTTCGTTGGGGGAGGTTCCTCCTCGGCTCAAGGGTGACTCAGCTGGAGGGATTCAGCTGGATTCTGAAATGTGGAGGAGGAGGAGGTTCTCGGAGGAGGAGTAGAGAAGAAGGTTTCATCTTATCATGGCCGAGGGGAGTTTTTTTTTTGTTTTTATCTAAAGGGAGGACGACGTTAACTCGAGTTCTCTTTCTCGGAAAGCCGATGTTGTCCAGAAATATTTTACTGATGAATGGAAAAGCGGTAACAGAAGAAATCTCCACTAAGTATATTCCCCCTCAACTTTTTTATGTAAGACACCCTCACACACAAATATATATATATATATATATATATATATATATATATATATATATATATATATATATATATATATAAAATATGTGTGTGTTTATACACTTACTCCCTTTGTAAAGATGGAAGTATGAGAAACAGGCATTGTTACTATTTTTATCAGTTTAGCTGACAACCAGAATATATTAAGAATGACCTTTGGCTGGAATAGAAAATATTTTGGTTTTCACGTTTTCATTTCATGACACCGTGAATAAACCGCCGACTGTTTTCTCGAGGTCGTTTCCCAGAATTTATGTCACTGACTTTTCTCATTTTTTATTAATTTTTATGAGAGGGAATCTTGTTAATATTAGCTGTATGTCTTCTATTGTTGATGAGACAAGAATAGATTCTAATTTTGTGGGCATGTGTTAATTAATTTATTATGTTTTTGCATAACAACATTAGTCGAATTGTTAGCGGGGTTTCAGTGAGGTCGTCTGCATTTTAAGGTTTAATTAATATTCCAAAATGCATGAATGAAATTCGTGAACTTATTTTTCGACATTGGCTCTTTTTTTGTCTGCATATTGAATAAAATAGTAATTCTTTGAATTTTACACCATTGACATGTCTGAGTCAAATATTTGAATAAGTTATTATTAATCGTTATATAAATCCTGGAGATTTTTATTTTAATCTTGATGTCTTAAAGCACGGTGTTATCAAAATCTTTTACGCTGTTATTCTCCTAAAAATATAAAACCGTAGGTTTTTTTTTTTTTTTTTAATGAAATTGAGACCAGTGATGCATCCCCATCTTATGTCGGTTGCTGTGAGGATATTAAAAAGCAAAATAAATATTTCATAATAATTATTCTCTTTCAAAGACTTTGACGTCAATACTCGCTTGGTAAAAAGAGCTGAAATGAGACGTCATTATAGTAAGGAGAAATATGTCAACCGATTCTCATTTTAAATATCCAAGATCTAAAAATATTTAGAAATAAATTCAGGAAATTTAGAAGCAAGAAATTAAGTTCTTTGGATGTAAAGTATATTAAAAATAACTTTGTTCATTTTACTCTATTGTTCTTCATTACACTTAAAACACTAAAGATATTAAGTCGTTCCATATACTTTTACTTTATATGAGTGCGATAATTCATTTTATAACTTTACGTATCCATCCCATTTCGTCTGGTAATAAATTAAAAGACAAGAGTAAATTAAAGAAAAAATAGACGATCAACGGATAGTCATGCAAGCAGCATAGAGCCGAAAGCACCATCCAGCTACCAAGAGAAGAAGGAAAAAAAGAAAATGGGGAAAATACGTATTTTCCCTTTCCTTCCAGTTCCACCATTTATTGCCCTACTTCGAAATGTTTTGAAGGACGGGAGGTTTTTTTTTTTCGCTTCCTCCTCGGCTCAAGGGTGACTCAGATGGAGGGATTCAGCTGGATTCTGAAATGTGGAGGAGGAGGAGGTTCTCGGGGGAGGAGTAGAGAAAAAAGCTTCATCTTATCATAGCCGAGGGGAGTTTTTTTTTTTTTTTTTTTTTTTGAGAATCCAAGGGGAGGAGGACATTCTGTCTGAGGCCATTAACTCGATCTGTTCGTGGAAAGCCGCTGTTGTCCAGAAATGTTGTACTGATGAGTGGAGGAGCGATACTAGAAGGATTTTGCTTTCAAAATATTTCCTTCTGCTTTTTTGTGTAGAACGCACGCGCCCAAACACACAGACACACAACTATATATATATATATATATATATATATATATATATATATATATATATATATATATATATATATATATATATATACATACATATATAAACACATACACACTCATTTTTTAAAGATGGCAATATGAGAAAAGTATGTAGTTAATATTTTTACCAGTCTTGCTAACAGCAGCGGGGAAATACGTCTGACTCTTCGCTGCAATAGAAAATATTTTGGTTTTCACATTTTTAATTCATGATACCTTGAATAAACCGCCGACTGTTTTCTCGATGTCGTTTCCCAAAATTTATTTCACTGACTTTTCTCATTTATTTTTTTTTTTTCGAGAGGATGTCTCGTTAATATTAGCCGTGCATCTCCTTTTGTTGATGAGACAAAAATAGATTCTAATTTTGTGGACAAGTGTTAATTAATTTATATGTTTTTGCATAACATCATTAGTCAAACTGTTAGCGGTGTTTCAATTAGGTCGTCTGCATTTTAAGGTTCAATTGTTATTCCAATATGCATGAATGAAATTCATGGACTTATTTTTCGACACTGGCTCTTTTTTCTGTCTGCATATTGAATAACAAACTTAATTCTTTGAATTTTACACTATTGAAATGGGTGAGTTAAGGATTTGAATAAGTTATTATTTTTCGTTATATTAATTCTGAAGTTTTTTTTTGTGTTCTAGATGTCTTAAATCACAGTGTTGTCAAAATCTTGTACCCTATTATTCTCCTAAATATAAAACCGTGTTTTTTTTTTTTTTTAGGAAGTTCAGACCAGTGACACGTCCCCATCTTATGTTGGTTACTGTAAGAATATTAAATTGAAAATTAAATATTTCATAATAATTATTCTCTTTCAAAGACTTTGACGTCAATATTCGCTTTGTAAAAAGAGCTGAAATGAGGCGCCGTTATATATGGTAAGGAGAAATATGTCAACCGATTTGCGTTATAAATATCTAATATTTAAAAATATTTAAAAATAAGTTCAGGAAATTTAGAATAAAGAAAGTCATTCCTTTGGATGTAAAGTAAATTAAAAATAAATGTATTAATTTTACTCAGTTGTTCTTAATTACACTTAAAACACTGTTGTTCTTAATTATACGTAAACAATATTGTTTTTAATTACATTTAAAACACTAAAGATATTAGGGCTTCCCATACACTTTTACTTTATATGAATATAAGAATTCATTTTATATCTTTACACATCCATCCCATTTCGTTTGGTAATAAATTAAAGGACACGAGGAAATTAAGGAAAAAAAAAGACGAACAATAGATAATCAAGCAAGAAGCATAGAGCCCAAAGCACCATCCAGCTACCAAGAGGAGGAAAAAAAAAAGAAATGGGAAAATACGTATTTTCCCTTTCCTTCCAGTTCCACCTTTTATTGCCCTACTTCGAAACGTTTTGAGGGACGGGAGGGTTTTTTTCTTTTTTGCTTCCTCCTCGGCTCCAGGGTGACTCAGCTGGAGGGATTTCAGCTGGATTCTGAAATGTGGAGGAGGAGGAAGAGTAGGAGGAGTAGAGAGGAAGGCTTCATCTTATCATAGCCGAGGGGAGGTTTTTTTTTGAGAATCCAGTGGGGGAGGACATTTTGTTTGAGGTCATTAATTCGGTTCTGTTCTTGGAAAGCCGCTGTTGTCCAGAAATATTTTACTGATGAATGGAAGAGTGATGGTAGAAGAATCCTGCACTAAGTATATTCCTCTCAAACACTCCCACATGCAAACATGTATGTATATGTATGATATATATATATATATATATATATATATATATATATATATATATATATATATATATATATATATATATATATATATATATATATAGTATATATATAAATATATACATATATTTGTTTCTCTTTTCTATATATATATATATATATATATATATATATATATGTATGTATACATTATATATATAATTGATATATATGTATATGTATATGTATATGTATATGTATATATATATATATACATTATATACATGTGTGTATGTGTTTATACATTTACTCCTTTATAAAGATGGAAGTAAGAGAAAGAGAACTTATTACTATTTTTATCAGCATTCCTGACAACCAGAATATATTAAGAATGATCCTTGGCTGGAATAGAAAATATTTTGGTTTTCACGTTTTCAATTTATGACACCGTGAATAAACCACCGACTGTTTTCTCGATGTCGTTTCACAGAATTTATTTCACTGACTTTTCTCATTTTTTTTTTTTTTTTTTTTGAGAGGATGTCTCGTTAATATTAGCCGTGTATCTCCTTTTGCTGATGAGACAAAAATAGATTCTAATTTTGTGGACAAGTGTTAATTAATTTATATGTTTTTGCATAACATCATTAGTCAAACTGTTAGCGGTGTTGCAATTAGGTCGTCCGCATTTTAAGGTTCAGTTGTTATTCCAATATGCATGAATGAAATTCATGGACTTATTTTTCGACACTGGCTCTTTTTCTGTCTGCATATTGAATAACAAACTTAATTCTTTGAATTTTACACTATTGACATGGGTGAGTTAAGGATTTGAATAAGTTATTATTTTTCGTTATATATATTCTGAAGTTTTTTTTATGCTCTAGATGTCTTCAAGCACAGTGTTGTCAAAATCTTGTACCCTATTATTCTCCTAAATATAAAACAGTTTTTTTTTAGGAGAAGTTCAAACCAGTGACACGTCCACATCTTATGTTGGTTACTGTAAGAATATTAAATTGAAAATTAAATATTTCATAATAATTATTCTCTTTCAAAGACTTTGACGTCAATATTCGCTTTGTAAAAAGAGCTGAAATGAGGCGTCATTATATATGGTAAGGAGAAATATGTCAACCGATTTGCGTTTGAAATATCCAATATTTAAAAATATTTAAAAATAAGATCAGGAAATTTAGAATCAAGAAATTCATTCCTTTGGATGTAAAGTAAATTAAAAATAAATGTATTAATTTTACTCTGTTGTTCTTAATTACACTTAAAACACTATTGTTCTTAATTGCACTTAAAACACTATTGTTCTTAATTATATTTAAAACACTAAAGATATTAGGGCTTCCCATACACTTTTACTTTATATGAATATAAGAATTCATTTTATATCTTTACACATCCATCCCATTTCGTTTGGTAGTAAATTAAAAGACGAGAGGAAATTAAGCAAAAAAAAAGACGAACAACAGATAATCGAGCAAGCAGCATAGAGCCCAAAGCACCATCCAGCTACCAAAAAAAAGAAGGAAAAAAAAGGAAATGGGAAAATACGTATTTTCCCTTTCCTTCCAGTGCCACCTTTTATTGCCCTACTTCGAAATGTTTTGAAGGACGGGAAGGGTTTTTTTTTCGCTTCCTCTTCGGCTCAAGGGTGACTCAACTGGAGGGATTCAGCTGGATTCTGAAATATGGAGGAGGAGGAGGAGGTTCTTGGAGGAGGAGTAGAGAGGAAGGCTTCATCTTATCATAGCCGAGGGGAGGTTTTTTTTTTTTTGAGAATCCAAGGGGAGGAGGAGGACGTTTTTCTGAGGTCATTAACTCGATTCTGTTCTTGGAAAGCCGCTGTTATCCAGAAATGTTGTACTGATGAATGGAAGAGCGATACTAGGGGAATTCTGCACTGTGAATATTCTCTCTTTCTCCTCTCTCTCTCTCTCTCTCTCTCTCTCTCTCTCTCTCTCTCTCTCTCTACTAATGCATATATATATATATATATATATATATATATATATATATATATATATATATATATATATATATATATATATATATATATATATATATATATATATATATATATATATATATCTTTTAGGTGTAGGTGTGCTACATCGGTATATGGATCTTGTTTAGGCATCTTTATCTGTAAACATCATTACCTGAGAATTTTTCCCTTAAGGATGGCTATTTTGGGAACTGTACGATGATGCATTTTCATTTTGCTTAATTTCTCGCTAAAGCAATAATAATAATAATAATAATAATAATAATAATAATAATAATAATAATAATAATAATAATAATAATAATAATAATAATAATAATATTCTTATTAATTTTTTATAATTAGTTCTAGTAATATTTTTTATTTCGTGTCATTTTCATGAATCCTGATAACATGTCATAAATGTGGTCAGGATATCCACACACACACACACACACACACACACAGGTATAAGTCAGTGGTCACCTTTAAGATTAGAAAAAAAAAGAAATAAAACCTTTGACCCGTCGAAATTGTTTGATAGCATTTAAGGATTCCCATTTGGGGGGAATTCAGAGCTGATCGTAAACTTTTGAAGAGAGAGAGAGAGAGAGAGAGAGAGAGAGAGAGAGAGAGAGAGAGAGAGAGAGAGAGAGAGAGGATTGCGATCGTCGGCCAAGAAGAAATTCCTCGATCGTCTTTTTGGGATTTGGTCTTTATTTACTTATTTACTTATTTATTTTTATTCATTCATTCATTCATTCATTCATTATTTCATTGATTCATTCATTTATTTATTCTTTCATTCATTTACTTTATATTTATTCATTTATTTATTCATTCATTCATGTACTGTATTAATTTATTTATTCATTCATTTATTCATTCATTCATTTACTTTATTTGTGTATCTATTTACTTATTTATTCATCAACTTTTTTATTAATTTTATTTACTTAATTATGCAGTTAATTTATTTACTGATTTATTTATTTTCATGACTTATTCATTTATATATTTATTTATTTACTATTTAATTATTTTTTTTTACTTATTTACTTATTTACTTATTTATTTTATACTGATTTATTTACTTTGTTTACTTATTTATTTTCATTATTTATTTTTTTATTTATTTATTTACTTTTACTTTATTTATTTATTTATTTACTTATATAATTGTATATTTATTTGCTTTGATTTATTTATTTTATTTACTTCATTTTTGATTTTCATTATCTATTCATGTATTTATTTACTTTTTTACTTCATTTATTTATTTACTTATTTAACTGTTTATTTATTTACATACTGATTTATTTGGTTTTTACATATTTATTTATTTACATATTTACTTATTTATATATCCATTTATCTATCTATTTATTTATTGACATTTAGCCCGAAATCGGAATTCACGGGACCTTCCCGAATGGAAATACATTATGAAGCCGAATAGTATTTGCAATATTTTTTTGTGTCCCGGTGATTGATGGTCCTGTCTGTAATGCTTTGATTTTTAGTGCTTTATCATGCAAATGCGCCAGTCGGCTCGAAAGCCATCACTGACGTTATAGGCCTATTGCATAGACCGAACAGATAGAATGTATTTTTTTTTTAGTTATTTATGGGATGTTTATTGTTTTAAATGTTCTTTTCTCTAGTTTTATTGTTTTAGGGTAAGTTTTATTCGAGTTCCTCTTATTTATTGTTCATGTCTCTAGTTTATTGTGTTTTAGGGTAAGTTTTATTCGAGTTCCTTTTATTTATTGTTCTTTTCTCTAGTTTATTGTGTTTTAGGGTAAGTTTTATTCGAGTTCTTTTTATTTATTATTCATTTCTGTAGTTTTATTGCGTTTTAGGGTAAGTTTTATTCGAGTTAATTTTATTTATTGTTCTTTACTCTAATTTTATTGTGTTTTAGGGTAAGTTTTATTCTAGTTCCTTTTATTTATTCTCATTTTAGAGTATTACTGTGTATCGTATGCGTGCATTGTTTAGGAGAAATTAATCTTGATAGATGTAAGTTAGTCATCAATATTACAGTTGAAACTTTTGTACCCTGTATTTTAGGGTAACTTTAATTCAATTTTTTTTCTATTTGTTCTTACATAAAATATTGCTGTGCATTGTATGAATACATTTTTAGTTTTTCTGTAAAAGAAAACTGTTGTGCCGGCTTCGTCTGTCCGTCCGCACTTTATTCTGTCCGCACTTTTCTGCCCGCCCTCATATCCTAAAAACTACTGAGGCTGGAAAGCTGCAAATTGGTATGTTGATCATCCACCCTCCAATCACCAAACATACCAAATCACAGCCCTCTAGCCTCAGTAGTTTTTGTTTTATTCAAGGTTAAAGTTAGCCACAGTCGTACGTCTGGCAGCGATATAGGCTAAGCCTCCACCAGTCCGTGGTTAAAGTTTCATGGGCCGCGGCTCATGCAGCATTATACCGAGACCACCGAAAGATAGATCTATTTTCTGTGGCCTTGATTATGCGCTTTAGCGGCTGTACAGAAAACTCGATTGAACCGAAGAAACTTCGGCAAATTTTTTACTTGTTTGTCATTTTGAAATGCTATTGTGTACTGGTAGGATGAAATTAATATTTGTATATAGTTTTGTCAGCAGCATTTCCATTGATATTTCTATTCTTAAATAGTTAACCACAAACAATCCATTAATATCGACTCAACTCTCCCTCTGGAATAACTTACACTAAAATTTATTATTTATCAGTTTATTAATGTATTTTCTCTTTTTTAATAAGTGAGATCTCTTCCTTCTGTATATTCCTTTACCTCCTCTTACTTCTTCTTAATAATAATAATAATAATAATAATAATAATAATAATAATAATAATAATAATAATAATAACGAAAGGTAATTACATACTATAGATGTTTCCACCCTGGTCCACGATCCGAATTTATGCCTTTTTTGGCATAGGTTCGATTCCTGGTCATGTTAGGAGCACTTGCCAGAAATTTCTTTTGGGGGTATGGTGCTACGTATGTAAATCGAATTCGAAATTATTGGGTTAAATTATTGGGTTATCTGTTGATCAGTGTTTCAGACTTCGTGGGCGTGGGCGTGCGTATGTTCATGTCTTTGTGGGCCTCTAGTAGTGGTTACTAAGCAAAACGATCGATGCCTTGGTAAGAACTTTCAATTTGAAATATATATATATATATATATATATATATATATATATATATATATATATATATATATATATATATATATATATATATATATATATATATATATATATATATATATATATATATATATATATATATATCATCATCACAATCCCTCCCCTTCTTCCCTATTCCCGCTTCCCCTCCTCTCTGATTCCTGCTCCCCTCCTCCACTATTACCCTTCCTCCCTCCTCCTCCCCCTATTCCCGGCTTCCCCTCCTCTCTGATTCCCTGTCCCCCTCCTCCCTTATTATTACCCCCCCTCCTCCCCTATTCCCCCTCCTCCTCCACCCCTCACCTCCCTATTCCTCTCCCCTACCTCTGATTTCGAAGATTGCAGATCCCGGCTTTTCTCTGCCAATTTATCATTTAGTCATTTATTACATAAACGATCAAGTTCCTTTCCCGATGGCATCTGCCCGAAGAAATCCTGCCATCTTCTTGATTTACAGTGACCTTAGAAAAAATATGTATGATTATAACTTGCCCTGGCCACTTACCACTAAGAAATCAAACGGACGGTTGACCCGTAGGTTGCCATGGCATGATAATGACATCATCAGACTGGTTGACCTTGTCATAGCAAAGCTCAGTTTTATGGTAATTAATACAAGCTTGGACTCCGTTAATTAATTCCGCTCAAAGTCAGTCTACATTCGTTAATTAATTTCGTTCAAAGTCAGTCTAGATTACCGTGCTCAGAATTCAAACCGGTTAATCCAAAAATTCCATTTCTGGCTTTTGCCCTGTTAAATATGATCTTGTGATTAGCTGTTCATAAAAGATTGGCCTTTTACAAATCACTGAACACAATTAACAGATTCAGTGCATCAAAAGATTATCTTGATTGGTTTTCAGCCTTTTCTCCATTTTTATTTTTTACTTCCTTGACCAAATTGTACATAATTGCTTGACAGAACTATTTTTAGATTTCACTGAGTTTCATCAAATTTTTTACTTCCTCATCAGAAAAATAATTGACCATGTGGTTAATTTGATCTTATCTCTTAATCCATAGTCATTTAATCCATAGTCATTTCTGTATCAATTCTCAAAATATACTTATACGTATCCCATAGCTAAACATGCATAAACACAATAAATGCTATTATACTGGTCCGCTGGTATGGTCGCTATTGTCGTGACATGCCGCTCAGATGTCGCGAGTTCGCGCCTCCCCCAGGGCAATGAAATAAATCACTGGCTCTGTATCATGATAAATTACTGCCGCAGTGTGTGGTCTGCGGTGGGAGGTTGAAACCATCATTCTTTGGGAGCTTGAATTCCAAGTCAATGGCCCCTTTGGTGTGCTTGTTCCATGTGAATAGTTTTCATCTACAGAAATAATAATAATAATAATAATAATAATAATAATAATAATAATAATAATATATCATTATACGAGCAAATGAAATTTTTTATATACACAATCTACCCGAACAGGAATTTCTTCATATTTAAAGTCTGTTTATGAGGAACCGGATAAATAAACAACTCATCCAGTACATTAACAAACTGACAGACAACCTGAACCAAAAACATATTCTTCTTTAACAAACTGACAGACAACCTGAACCAAAAACATATTCTTCTTCCAGACGGTATCTAGAAAGAACAGCCAAAAATCTCAAAGCTTCGCTAGGGAGATCAGTATACTTAACTAAAAGCAACTTCATTATGTATTTTCTTTCGCAAATAGTAGGACGCAAGCGGCGTAGTTAGCCAAAAACCTGTGTTATTTATGTTTTCTTAAAGAAACACAAGGAAGCTGTCGTTTCGTTAACTGCATATCAATTATAATAACTATGAACAGAAAGATTATAAAATCCTTTGTTCTGATTAATTCAAAGATCACTACCAAATTGTAACCGATAAACTTTTGCAATTCAGTAAATGACGAAAAAATCATTTTTTAATCTTTTTTATTATTATTATTATTATTATTATTATTATTATTATTATTATTATTATTATTATTATTATTATTATTATTATTATTATTATTCAGAAGACGAACCCTAGTTTAATTGAACAAGCCCACTGGGGGCCACTGACTTGAAATTCAAGCCTCCATAGATAAACTTTTGCAGTTCAGTAGATCACAAAAACATCATTTTTTAATCTTCTTTTTATTATTATTATTATTATTATTATTATTATTATTATTATTATTATTATTATTATTATTATTATTATTATTATTATTATTATTCAGAAGACGAACCCTATTCTAATTGAACAAACCCACTGGGGGCCACTGACTTGAAATTCAAGCCTCTATCGAACATGGCGTTCATTAGAAAGAATTAACAGAAGATAATAGGAAACACGTCAATAAGAGATCAGTAATTAAAAAAGTAAAAAAAAAAAAAATAAATTAACAACAAATCAGACTACCAAGCAATCGCGAAGACACACAGAAACAGACAAACTGACCTAAAACGTAAGCTCTGGGAGAAGACGGCCAAGAATCAGACAGGTGTCAGGTAACAATTAACCTACTCAGTCCCTTCCATTCAATCAATCTCACTTGAATGACTGATTGACAGGAGGGATAGCTATCTGGTCGCTCTCAGTCCGCTTGTCAGGGGATTTCCTTCTGTGCTTTATTCCCTTTTATTGCCTTGTTGCTTTATTCTCTCTGAAGTCGATGTCTCGTGGCTGATGTGCTATTCAGGGTGGGCTTACAGGTCCAGAAACGTAAGAACAATAAAATTTAACATAGTTTTTGTTTTAATTTAGTTTTTGTTTTAATTTGATTTTCCATATTATCAACGCAAATTATAATGGTGTTAATTTGCCATACATTAATTTGAGGTACTTTACGCAAATGTGTGTGCATGTATGCGTTTTTATACACTTTATATGTGTGTGAAGGCTGAAAAGTATTTCATTTAGTTAGCAATGTATCGCACGTATATTTCTCGTAGTTCGCACTTGTCAGATTATTGAACATTGCGATAAGAAATTGTCTTGGTATGTGGTGTACTCATTTATAGCAATACATTATATAAAATTCATTATGGTATAAAGTCTTTCAAAATATATATTTCGGTCATTTTTTTCATCTTTAAAGACTATGCATATGGATAGAAATGCGCACTGTATAGAGAGAGAGAGAGAGAGAGAGAGAGAGAGAGAGAGAGAGAGAGAGAGAGAGAGAGAGAGAGAGTACTTGTAAAGTACTAAGTTCAGCACTGGCCCTTATTATTTTAAACTGTTAATAGTATGAAAACCAAGTTGCCGTTACAGGTAATGCTATTGATGACATTAATCATAATAGTATTAATAATAACATAAAATTCTTGGTCATTGATATATTTTTAGAGAGAAGTTTAATTAATGTCCAGATTTTTTGTTTTCTATAAAAGAAAACTATTGTTCCGGCTTTGTCTGTCCGTCCGCACTTTTTTCTGTCGGCACTTTTTCTGGTCGCCCTCAGATCTTAAAAACCACTGAGGCTAGAGGGCTGCAAATTGGTATGTTGATCATCCACCCTGCAATCATCAAACATACCAAATTGCAGCCCTCTAGCCTCAGTAGTTTTGATTTTATTTAAGGTTAAATTTAGCCATAATCGTGCTTCTGGCAACGATATAGGATAGGCCACCACCGGGCCGTGGTTAAAATTTTCTCGGCCCTGGCTCATACTACATTATATCGAGACCACCGAAAGATAGATCTGTTATCTGCTGTACAGAAAACTCGATTAAATTTTTTACTTATTTCTTTCATATTCAGTTCGGTAAAATATCATTCAAATGTTTCTCCATGAAATGACATGAACGAGAACATAAAATCAGTTGCTTATTCAGCCATTATGGAAAAGTTATTATTGTGTAACACGGCGCATGTTTCATGGACATCGAAAATTTGGATAAAAATTCAGTTTTTTAAAATCTTCATATGCGAATAAAATCGCTTTTTCAATCATACATCACATTCATCTTTTCTCTGGCTTTGGAAAGTTGGTGCCTATTGAAAAATATCACAAAATCAAATGGAAAATAACTTCGAATCATATAAGGAATTAAATAAAAGTTATAGATGTAATGATAATTACGAATTCGTATGAGAAATTAAATAAAAAGGCTTAGATGTAATGGTAACTATGAGATACCTGGAATGTAGGTTTTTTTTTTACTTGTTTTTAGTTCAGTTTTATTGACAAAGGGAAAGAATTATTGAGTAAAACTTGGAAATCGGGTTAGATGTTTTTTTTTTATTTTTTTATCTTTCTTATTTAATACTTCTATATTTTTAATAGTACAGCCAATCAATGACCCTCATTCTCATGATTAGTATTCACCATTCCTATTTTTCCACTTTTATCCTCCCTTCCTTTTCAAATGTATTACAAGGATTTTTTCTACCCATGTTTTTAATCAGCTTCTATTTTTATCTGCTACTGAAGAGCACGCCCTGGATTTTATATCTCGTAGTAGTGCTATTTTCTCTTTAAACTGAATATATTTTTAGAATATTTTGTTTCATTTTTAATAAGAAGATATTGGGTTAAAACGACTTCCCCTGTTCCTTTGTTTTCCTTGTTTTTCTTTACTTTGCGTTATTTCATAATACTGTTCTGGATATCATTAGTTTTCATATCCAGTTTAATCCATACATAAATACATACCAAACATGCTTCATCTTCACACCTTTTCCTCTTACTGTGGGGGGGCTCCAGAAGGTGCAACCCTTTCGTTTTTCAGCAGATATGTTGGGGTGAGGTTGCTAACCCCATGCATTGCCCCAAGGATGTTCCAGAGAATTGCTTGTGCGTGGACGATAACTGGCATTTCTTGGTCACACACACAACCACACTCACACAGTCAATTCAGCAGTATAAATATGAGTGATTCTGGTATTGCTTCTTTGTGTATATGTATATGTATGTATGTATATATATATATATATATATATATATATATATATATATATATATATATATATATGTGTGTGTGTGTGTGTGTGTATATATATATATATATTTATATATATATATATATATATATATATATATATATATATATATATATATATATATATATATATATATATATATATATATACACACATATATATATATATATATATATATATATATATATATATGTGTGTGTGTGTGTGTGTTTGTGTGTGTGTGTGTGTGTGTGTGTGGCCAATAACAACATGAGTGAAGCAGGAAAACTATTTATATCTGCTGAGTACGTCATTGTAGGAAATAACGACCCTTGCAGAATTAGAAATAGGGATTAACTATCAGATCTAACGAAAGGCATCAAGTCACTGGTTTGTTTCTGTCGTCATTAGCTCACAAAGGTCAACTGTGGTGGGCGGTGGTGTTGAAACACCTATGCAAGATGATGCCGGACTGCAAAATAGCCTACCTAAGATGATGCCGGACTTCAGAATAACCTACGTAAGGTGATGCCGGACTGCAGAATCTTCCTTTCTCACGGGCACCTACTCTCACCGTAAGGCTGATTTGTTGTTCAGGATTAGTTGCTTGCTTAACAGGAAGATTCTTTTAATCGGCATCATCGGTTGATTTGAGGATATGGATGAACTACTGAGGCACTGTAGATCTGACTAAGCAGATGGCATAATATTACGACTTATTCTCAATCAAGTGTTTCAATTCCTACGCCAACCAGAGAGGTCTCAGAAAAGCTGATCCGCTCCTTGATCTCTTAATCGCCATTTCTAACTCAGCCAACGATTTCCCTCCTATATATTCTATATAAAGACTCCAGTTACCTACGTATTTTCCACGTTCATCAGTGATCGTGAGCGCAGTTGTGTCATCCGAAAATTATGGTTATCTTTCGTGAGTTTTGTATTTATGGAACCTTAAATTTCATAATACTTTTATTCTCTTTGGAATGGTTTATCTTTCCATAGATGGAATAAGCTGTACATTTAAGCTACATTTAAGTTCTTATTTTGCATTGTATATGTCTTGAATGTAGAGCTGATCCTTTTAGTTTTCTGTAAAAGAAAACTATTGAGATGGATAATTGTCTGTCCGTCCGCACTTTTTCTGTCCGCCCTCAGATCTTAAAAACTACTGAGGCTAGAGAGCTGCAAATTGGTATGTTGATCATCCACCTTCCAGTCATCAAACATACTTAATTGCTGCCCTCTAGCCTCAGTAGTTTTTATTTTATTTAGGGCTACAGTTAGCCATGATCGTGCGTCTGGCACCGCTATAGGTACCAACAACACAGACCACCACCGGGCCGTGACTGAAAGTTTCATACAGCATTATACGCTGTACAGAAAACTCGACTGCGCCGAAGAAACTTCGGAGAATTTTTTACTTGTTTATTTTAAAGGAGGCTGTCAGTGACCTATTGAATACTTCTGGTCTATGTAAATTAATAATATAATAAAAAGGTTTCCATTTTGCATATCAAATTAGCTTACACAGGAACAACATCAATAGAGTAAAATAAAGATTTTTATTGACTTTGAGTAAATATCGGGCATTTTATTCGAATTTGGACAGAAATAGAGAAGGATTAAATCACTTAAAAGTAGATTTTAACGTAGCATCATCGGTCACATTCCAATCCTACCTTATATGATATTTTCAACAATATAAATCCTAATATTATGAAAGAAAAAGACACCTGGACATCGCAGTTAGATATTAAAAAAATCAAAGAGTTATTGTTGCAGTGCAAAATGACACTGCGATATTGCAATACAATATTGCATTACCATTTGGGAGGCGAGTTGATTTCAGGCCCTCATTAATTAACTGACCGTGACCCCTGTATGCATTTATGGGCTGAAATAAATTCCTATTTTTCATAGAGGCTCAGTGAATAAGTGTTGGGTTGGAATGCTCTTCTTTATAAAAAGGGGGTCACGACCCTGTGTAAAAGAAGTATTTTGGGAATTTATTTCCTATTCGGATGTCCAGGTTTTCAGAATAGAAAGCGCATCGGAAGTTAAAGGGAGAAGCAGCAAGTTGAGACTTAAGGCTTTTGTTTTCAAGCACAGGCACGCAGACAAACTCACACATACATACATACACACGCACACATATATACACAAACTATATATATATATATATATATATATATATATATATATATATATATATATATATATATATATATATATATATATATATATATATATATATATATATATATATATATATATATATATATATATATATATTTATATATATATATATATATATATATATATATATATATATATATATATATATATATATATATATATATAGTAATATCAACACACAATTACGTGTGGAACAGAAATAAATTTCTGACTCACATCAGGATCGAACCCAGGTCTTTCAAATGAAAGACCAGAGCCTTCTGCCAACCAGGCCACACAAGTCATAAAAAAGTTGGAACCTGAGTACAACTGTACCCAAGGAAATACCTGGGCAGGCTAACTGCTTGCATACCAACTTCTTTTATGACTTGTGTGGCCTGGTTGGCAGCTCTGGTTTTTCATGTGAAAGACCTGGGTTCGATCCTGATGTGAGTCAGAAATATATATATATATATATATATATATATATATATATATATATATATATATATATATATATATATATATATATATATATATATATATATATATATATATATATATATATATATATATATATATATATATATATATATATATATATATATATATATATATATATATATATATATATATATATTAATCATTCTGCTGCGTGATTGTTCCTATACAAAGATCACTTTTAATATTCTCTCGTACTTGAAATTATCTTTTAAGAACTGTATCTCCAGTATAACCTTTTATTTGCGTCGTTTTGTCGTTTACAACTGAACACGGTATATATTTATATTCTGTCTTTGTTATTGCTACTTGATTCCAGCTTTCTCAGTTTTGTGAGGTTTGTTGTCGCTTTGTCATCTTTATTCATATTTTATTTATTCTTTATTCTAGTTTACTATGGTTTTCACTTCTTTCAAAAATGAGTACTGTGTTTGTTTCAAATCCCAGTTTGAAAGCTGACAGCCTTTGATGCTTATATTGTAGGAATTTTAGCACATAATAATAATAATAATAATAATAATAGTAATAATTATAATAATAATAATATTAATAATAATGATGATAATATAAGAATAATGATAATCATCACCATCATCACCAGCATTATCATAATAATAATAATAATAATAATAATAATAATAATAATAATAATAATAATAATAAGGTTATTATTATTATTATTATTATTATTATTATTATTATTATTATTATTATTATTATTAGTCAGAGCAACGAAATGTAAGGCAAAGCCAAAAAACAAAGAGATACAAGGCAAATGTACTCTTTGACAGAAACTAAACGGGACCCCTACCTAGCCGTATACCTTTTCATAGCCATCACCCCATACATACGTAATGAGGAGCGCTGGTGTTCCTCTTTTAATTTTAACTCTGAAAGCACACACTCACACACACACACACACTTGTCACTTTGTCGTCCTGGCGCGCGTTTATAATAAGGGTAATCCTTTGTTCCCTTTCTCTCGCCAGCTGTTTACCCATTCTGAGTTCCTTTATTTTGGGAAAATTCAAAAGGTTTGCGGAGGTGGGCGAAAGCTTGCGTTGTGTCCTTGCTATGTGTCCTGGATTCCACTTTGAAGTTTCTGTATTTTTGTAGTCTGCATGTCGGAGCGGATGTAGGGGAGCAGTATTGTATACATGAGGAAAATTTATATATATATATATATATATATATATATATATATATATATATATATATATATATATATATATATATATATATATATATATATATATTCACGCAGTTTTCTGTCCTCTTGTGTTGCTTCCATATTATATGTATTTCTCTATAATCATATTTCATCCATTAACAGTGGGTGTTAAAATAGTCACGTTCAAGTACGCTGTAAAATTAATTTGATGTTAAAAAGAGTTATAATATAAATCATACGACCCTACTCACGGCTTCAACAGTGCAAGGGATGAGAAAAAAAATTAAAAGTGAAAGGGATGTATGACAACATTCATTACGTTATTTAAGGTATAACTTCCTGCAGCTATTTGGGAAATCTCCGTAATTTAGGGAGCCGAAGGTATTCCTTTTTTTTTATGTCTAGTTTTAAAACTGGGTTAAAAATGGTTTACACGAATCACTGAGTATTTTCGTGTCTTCTGGCAAGCTTTGGAACTCTCTTTCTTCTGTTTATCCGAGTGTAATAACTTTTCTTCTTTCTCCCTTTGTTTGTTTACAGGCCGGTGCTAAAAGAGTACATCAGTATACCCTCTCGTTCTGCTTTGTTCTTTCATGCAAGTGTCTGCAATTTTGTTCTTATGGAGATTGTTCAGTTATTTCACCTCTTTTTCATCAACATATTTTTCATTACATTATACGAGTAATGATCTCACAGTCTGCCCACACACACACACACACACACACACATTGTAGATATATTATATATATGTATATATATATATATATATATATATATATATATATATATATATATATATATATATATATATATACTTATAGATAAATGCAATTCCTCATTGGACGGGTTGGTATCGTTCTCGACTAGCACTCTGCTGGGCCCGTGTTCGATTCTCCGACCGGCCAGTGAAGAATTAGAGAAGTTTATTTCTGGTGATAGAAATTCATTTCTCGTTATAACGTGGTTCGGATTCCACAATAAGCTGTAGGTCCCGTTGCCAGGTAACCAATTGGTTCTTAGCCACGTAAAATAAATCTAATCCTTCGGGCCAGCCCTAGGAGAGCTGTTAATCAGCTCAGTGGTCTGGTTAAACTAAGGTATACTTATAAATAAATGTTCATCATGTACAAACATATTATGCAGATAGGGGACTTGTAAGAAATAAACCTTTACACTAAGAATTCCAAGAAACAAACTAAACACAATTTTAAACAATAGAACCATACCTATTGACGTAAAAGATAACCGTGTACTTCATATAATCGTATGTTTATGACTCTCAAGAAAAGACTACTTAAAATGTAATCCCAAGTGAACCGTTTTCATCTTGAATGAAAACTCATTCAAAACAACGATACCCAAAACTATTATATATGCCTTCTCTTCTTTCTTTGAGAAGGATAGTGAGAGAGAAAGAGAGAGAGAGAGCAAGAAATATAGATTGCGGTGGAAGAGAGAGAGAGAGAGAGAGAGAGAGAGAGAGA